>NW_017670519.1:195744-292909 GCF_001879085.1 Nicotiana attenuata
ATATATATATATATATATATATGTCCTACTCCTAATACATATGGGATTAGGGTTATTTACTACTATTTAACTATCAAACTAACATCTAAGTCGATGAATACCATATGTAAGTCACTCCTTCTCTCCCTATACTACTCCATCAATCTCCTAACAAGGCGAATGACTTCCATAGTTAAACGTCCCGACATAAATTTGAACTGGTTCTCGGAAATAGACACACTCCTTCTCCCCCTCCGCTCCACCACCCTCTCCCAAACTTTCATAATATTGCTTAGCAGCTTGATACCCCGATAGTTAATACAAATTTTGGATATCACCCTTGTTCTTGTACAAAAGGATCATCGTACTCCACCCCCACTCCTCGGGCATTTTCATCATCCTAAAATGACATTAAATAACCCCGTGAGCCACTCCAAGCCCGCCTTGCCCGCGCTCTTCCAAAATTCCATCGGGATTTCGTGTGGTACGGTCGCTCTACCCCTGCTCATCTTACGCATAACCATCTCGACCTACTCAACTTCAACATGCCTACAATACCCAAAGCCTCGACGACTCTCAGAGTGTTCCAAATCACCCAGCACAATATTCTTATCCCCTTCTTCGTTCAAGAGTCTATGGAAGTAACTCTGCCATCTCGACGAATATGTGCCTCATCCAACAAAACTCTGCCATCCTCGCCCTTGATGCACTTCACTTGGTCCAGGTCACGAGCCTTCCCTTCTCTCACATTAGCTAACTGAAGAGCTTCCCCCCCCCCCTACTGTGAGAACCACCAGGTTAGATCGTAAAGACATACACAACGAGTTTCTTAAGTTATAGCTATCGTAAAGACATACACGACGAATTTCTTAAGCTATAGCTTGCCCAATGTTAGCTATAAAGAAGAAAAAGAGTAAGGGATTCTTACATCCTCAAGTCCTGTGAATGGCCTAGTCAGTCCCCTCTCTCTGAGTGTCTTGTGGAAATCTGTGAGCTTCCACGTACAGCGTTCAGCTCCAACTACATACACAGGCTTCCTGGGAAATAAAGTATGAATCACAATAAAATTTTAAGGATTATGAACAGCAATAATAGATCATAAACAACTGCTGAACGCATTGTCAGGCATACCCAGTACTGCAAGCCTCACTCAACATGCTAACTGAATCCGCTGTGATGACAAAAGCATCCGCCCAAGCCAGATGCCCCATGTGTGGATTTGGCTCTGAAGATATAAGAAAATATATCCATTAGATTATCCTTCAAATAAAACTATAATTACACAAACTAATCCAAATAATTCTGTCTTCAATCACCTTCACCATTCCAAATGTATACTTTTGGATCTGCACCAAGCTCTTTGACCACGATATAGGGATGCTACAAGAAGTCAACAAGGCTCAGACCATCAGACGCATTAAACATGTTGCCACTTGGTATAATTTAAAATACAATCTGTAAAAAGTACCTTTGCTGGTGTCCTTCTGGAGAAGGATATTCTTATGGTCCCACAGCTTGCAAGAACATTGTGAAGGGAGGCTGTTAATTGCTTAACAAGGTCTGGCCCATACCTGCAGTATCCTAATAATAATCCAGGAAGGATATAAGTTGTATACACAGGAATCACGCGGTGAAGGTAGACAAAGAACAAAATAAATCATACTCCACAGTGCTGATGAAATTCAATGAATTCCCATACATGTCTTAGTTTTCCTAGGCGTTTAATAACTGAAGGTACAAAAGCAAGACTTTTTTGGGAGCTCGACAAATAACATGCAAAACATGAAATAACGATGATTAATCTATATAGATATTAGCCAATTGAAAAGGAACGACAATCATTTACTAAAGAATGGAAAAGACAATAGCGAACCAAGCAATATGAAACCCAGTAACAGTTATGAAGAGAAAGTACAGTCCACTCTAGCAGATGTTGAGCAGCAACAATATAAAAGCACAAAACTTGGTTACAAGTATCCTAAAACTAGGAACCAAGCAATATCCATGCATAAATATTCAAAGTCCACTCAAGCAGATGTTGAGCAGCAAGAATTAGAAAGCACTAAATCTAAACAAAAAGACTTGGCTCCTTGACCTAGAAGAAGTTTGCTTTTCCATGATCTCATTCAGTTATTCTTACCCACCCAAGTTAGATGATCGACTCCACTACAACTAATGTTGTAGCCTAAGATTCATATGGAACTACATACAATAGCAGAGGGACCAGTTTCTACTAAATGCTTTCTACATTACAAACAAGATATCTTCTCACAAACTTCGCGCCCATCAGTATAACCATTATATACTTCAAAATTCTACATCATACATTCCTATTCATCTCGGGCAATTTTTCATATGCTGTACTACCATATCTCATGTGATCTCAGCCTGGTCTTTTCATACTTTCCCTTCTTTTCTTTTACGAAATTTAATTTTGCTATGGATGGATATCAGTGATTTGGATTGAAGAAATATCATACTTGTTGGGCCTCCAATGTTGACCACCAGTAACGGCTTTGGCATAGGTGCAAACTCTTCATGCCAGGTGATAGCTGCAGCTCTAAGTGCAGTAAAATCAACTTGATGTAGAGCTCCTACTGTAAGTACCTTTACAGAAAAAACAAAGGCACAGCCCAGAAATGAACCAGTTTAGATACAACAGCTCTCAAATCAGAAATATACTACATATTACAAGCTAAAACTTTATATAAATGTTGAGGATACCTACAACATGCTTATCAGGTGGTTCATGGGGTGTTATCCACTTGTGCAGAAAACGAGGAACTTGTTCCTTTCCTTGAGGAGTTAAAGGATAATAGTCATGCTTGGGCGTGATTACCAAGTCGAATCTATCCAAACGGGACCTTGGATGCTGAATCTGAAGTTGAAATGCAGCAGAGGCAAATAAATAAGAATTTCTTCTCCAGACCCAAAATTATTCAAGAATTTACAAAAGATAAAATGATGTATTGTCCAAATATGTATTAACAGCTTTCTTTGCAAGATAAAGAGGAAGACGGCAGCTACCATTAGCAGATCCTAAAATTGAGGAATACTTCATGAGTCAACCAGTATTTTGTTAAAAAGATCTGGACACAAATGCTTCAGAAGTCTCTAGTCAGTGACTTGTGCACATTCAGTAAGAGGAGTTTTAATGGAGTAATTTCTTCTTCACCATTTTGGTTCCTCTATAGTCTATAGCTAATATCAACTACGGTTATCCTTATCAGGAGAATATCTACCACTACTAAAGTATCAGTCACTTGAATAAGAAACAAGGCAGCTATCCGAAAGGATTTCTCAAAAATTTAGTCTCTAATAGGCAACCAGTAAGAAACTACAGGAGTAAACTAACTTATCAAATAAATTAAAAAAAAAATCGCGAGACTAAATCGCATCTTCCTCATCTGAAAGTTGGACATATATGCATACTTAAAGAAATGGATGTTGTTGTGGAGCATGAAGCGTGATCTACTTGTCATCAAATTCTTCACTCATTTTCTTCATCTCCAACCCCCCCCCCCAACCACCACCAAACCCTGGTAGATGAAAGTTCATAGATAAATAAGTTGTCCAAGAGCAAGAATTAAAGAACTTTTAGGGAAGAAGGGTGGCGCGATAGAAACTACTTTTATATTAGACAGCAAAAAGAGGATGTCAGTGGGCATTAAAATCAACCAAGTAAAGAAATAAACAGGCAGTTACAAAGAAAGAGATCATGGGTTTCAATTGTGTTAAGAAACATAAATTTGATTTTTGTAACCTTGTCTTTTTTAATCATTCAAGGTTACACTGCAGATCTTCAAGATAATTTAGACCTAGTTCGGTAAACTTTTAAGTCATTCATAGTTAGGCAATTAATTAAGAAGCTTTAACCAACCATATTTGAACAAAACTGATATTTCCTTAGTCCCCTGTAGATACAAGCAGTTCATAGGATTCCAGCTGTCAGTTGTAAAAACACATGCCTTCTTCCCAAAAATGTGTGTCACCTCTATAACAGGGACTTAGAATTATTGCAGGTATGTTATCAAATATCTCTACTGGTACTAAAAACTAGGGGTGCCAATAGTTCGGTTCGGCAGGTTATTTAATAAAATTTGTACAATAATTTTTCGGTTATTCTATTATGTATAACCCAAATTGGACTTTTCGAAACTGTCTCAATCATGTCGGTTATCTTCGATATCGGTATGGTTCGGTAATTTTTTTAATGTCATGTAAAAGTCACTAGTAGAAGTAGAATGCAATAACATACGTACTTTTATAGGACTTAGCAGAACTCTCTAAACATTTTTAGAGTTTAAAAGGTGATGAATGAAGAAAATATGAAAGATGGCTAGAGTATAGATCCATCAACTATTCTACATCAACGTGAAAGAAACTAAGCAAATACAAAAATAATATAAATCACACGAGTGAAAAAATATTAACTAAGTTGGGATTCAAGAATAAAGTCTATAGAAGATTAAATATTCAAAAAGATAAATCAAAATCATACGAAAGGAAACATATTCAATACATTATAATTTGCTACTCATAATCGCTACAATACCTTGTGTCTTGCTAGCAAACATGCTGGAAATAATTTAGTTTCAATAGGAGTATCATAATAGGTTTGGGAGTTAGGATTTTGAGTTTAATTACTAGTTGGCTTGTAACTGTTTCATAATTCCAAGGCCCAAGAAAAAAATTTGATGCTTTATTATTTTTAAAATTAACATATAAATATATTGTTCACATTGTAAATTATTCGGTAAGGTTCGGTATTTTTTCGGTTTATTTTCATAAAATAAAAAACCTACCCTAATTATCGGTACGGTTATAAATTTATATAAAAACCTACGGTTTTATTAAAAGAAACCTAAAATTCGGTTCGGTCTGTTTAGTTGGTTTTTAATATCCATTGACACCCCTACTAAAAACTCTCCAGTTATTTCATCAGTGACACTAAAATGTCATTTGAGATACTGTCCAGCCACCGATCTCACCACCAAAAACTTTTTTTTTTTTTTTAAAAAAAAAGAACATGCGCAAAAGATAAAAATGAGAAGAGGTGAAATGGACTTTCAACTAAAACGATCTGCAGAAGAAAAAACATGTTCCACGGTGGAAGCATCAGGTTTCATACCTGGACAACAAAAACATTATCAGATGCCAATCTTTTAATGGAGCTAGTTATTGAGATCGTATCTCTTCCAGATGCAACCACCAGCAATGGACCATCCCTGCAAAGGAGCAATATATAAGCTCATCATTATTTCACCGAGTAGAAAGAGCACAAACATTATTTTTCGGGTTACAAAAAGTGAAGGTCATTTTCAAAGAAAACATCAAAACAAAAAATAAATTGTTTTTAGAGAAAGAAACCCGACTGTAGGTCGTCTGCTTATCCTATTGGAAAGCACTCCCAAAAGGCTTAGAGCAATTATCACAAAGCTGAAGCAAGCTAATTAAGAAAGAAAGTTCTGGTTCGGCAATTTGCCTTCTGACTCAATTCCTACAGTTGTTATAGCCTTCACTCCTCTCTTTATGAGAGAAAACCGCAGGATTAGAAACAGCAATCAGTTTGGCAGCTTTTCAACTTTTGATAAGTCTGACATAAACCCTTCAATTAGTTTTGGACTCGATTAAACCCTTACACTACCAAAATGGTCCCATGTAAGCCCTTCACTGGATTCGGCATATCCAACGAAATCTGGAACATCTACAAAGTTTTTAGTGTTTTAAGGTTTTATACAAATAGCATAAAAGATCACAAGTGTAGAAATAGCAAAAAGAGAGAGTCAGAATCTTCCCATTACTGTGAGGATATCCCTTTAACCCTGGTGCACCCTAATTATGGATGAGCTAACCAATAACATGCCATATAACGTTTCACTGTGCATGCTATTGGTAGATGATATTGTGTTAATTGCTCAAACTAGGGAGATAACCAAAGCTGGAACTATGGAGAAACACTTCTAAAATTAACGGATTTAATATAAGAAGTAAGACAGGGATGGTTACCCGAAATGATTCAACATACCTTCAATTGGACCAGTTAGCGGGTGAAATATTATGGTGATTGAAGGTGCTAAAAAGGACAAGGTAGATAAACTCATGTGAAGGCTTAATTGTTGTTACACTTACACTAAGCCTGGTAGGTATGAGTGTATTCATTTAGAATGTCCAATTTGCCCTGAATGACAAATTACTTACCAATGTTGGAATAAAATGAGCCCAAATAGAGCATATAATATATGGAGGATTCATATTGGTGACCCTAACTTGTTTGTGTTTGGGGCATAGTTCATTGACTGATTTAATTAGTGGGAAAACCATAATAAAAGAACAACAATTATATAGTCATCTCTTTGCGCAGTTCAAAATCAAAAGTATTCTCCTTTTTCATAAGACTATCATTCGATGATATTTTAGGCACAATAGCTGATTTGCACAACCTGTAATTAGGCATGTTGCACTGGCTTAGTGCAAATATTTATAAAATATTATTATTTAACTATTAAAAAAAAGATTATCATTATCACAAAATTGTCTCGAAATTGCCTTCATATTGCAGTTCAAGAATGGCTGAACTATGAGTACCTTAGTCGTTTTTTGTTTGGTTATGCCCAAGTTTTAATTTAAACAATAATTTAAGACTACAACCTGTTAGGAGTTCTCAATTAACTTTTTCTAACAGCAGTTATTTGCTCCTCAACAATGAAGTAATTATATGCATAAGGTAGTTGCAGGAGATATTTAAAGAAAATGTAGTAAATGTATCGTAACTTAGCTAAATGCTTGGGAAGAGAATAATTCTATTACATATATTAATGAATCTATTACATATATTAATGAATATTCTCATAGTGTGGGATCTGGGAGGGTAATGCATATGCAGACCTTACTTACCCCTACCTTGTGGAGGTAGAGAGGCTGCTTCCGATAGACTATGTGCCAGTGTTTTTGAGAGCGCGAAGCGCAAAAAAGCGACAAGGGCTCGCTTCGCTTCAAAAGCGAAGCGCAAAGCGAAGCGCACGCTTTATTAAAGTGAAGCGCAATTCTTAAAAAACATAATGTAAAATTATAAATAATCAAAAACTTCAATTTAAATACTTAAAAGTAGGTACTAGCTACCACCAAATCATCCACAAACCATAGGACAAGCAAAATCAAAGGTACTAAATTACTAGAATCAACATCTTATTCTTCTACTCTTCTTCTTGTTCAAGATTGTCAAAATCTTGAATTCCTCTATTATCTTCATATTGCTCGTCATCTTCTTCTTCCCCCTTCTCTTCATGATCACTTTCATCTTCATCAATTAGGGATAGGGATCGACTTGTAGTAGCCACACTTTTTCCCTTCCTAATGGAGCTTGAACTTGGAGCTTTAAGCGAAGCGCAATTCTTAAAAAACATAATGTAAAATTATAAATAATCAAAAACTTCAATTTAAATACTTAAAAGTAGGTACTAGGTACCACCAAATCATCCACAAACCATAGGACAAGCAAAATCAAAGGTACNGTTATTTCCTTCGTTACTGGACGACTCTTATTTGGAAATTCGTTGTCTCCTACAGTCATGCTCCCTTTCCCATACGGTTTATCTGTCTTTGTATTTCGATTCCGCTGTGTGTGTATATACATTCTTCTACTCTTCTTCTTATTCAAGATTGTCAAAATCTTGAATTCCTCTATTATCTTCATATTGCTCGTCATCTTCTTCTTCCCCTTCTCTTCAGGATCACTTTCATCTTCATCAATTAGGGATAGGAATCGATTGTAGTAGCCACACTTTTCCCTTCCTATAGAGCTTGAACTTGGAGTATATCTTGTTAAACCATAAGGATTCTTCCCAACTCCACTACCAACCGCAACATCACCCCAAGTGAAAACGGAGACGCCTTCAATACTTCTTCATCTTCACAATTTTCGGGGACTCCGGTTAGCCACTCATTAGCCTCATCAATATTGTCCAAAAGAATTGGATCAATTAGATTGCGGTGGTTGTAGCGACGCCTCAATGCTCTATTGTATTTTATGAACACTAGATTATGGAGGCGCTTCAAGGTTAGTCGATTCCTTTTCTTTGTAAGAATCTGCAAAAAAGATGTGTCAACTAATTAGTAGGAGTTTGGACAATTGAGATATAATCTACTTTATCTTAAAACACGAAATAATTCTTTTTATTTCTCACGTGTTCAAAAACACTCCAGTTCCTTTCACATCCGGATGAGCTACAAGTTAAGCTTAGAACTTTGATGGCGAAAGTCTGTAACTCCGGAGTCTCTACACCATATTGGTCCCACCATTCAACTATAGAAGTCAAAAAAATATTCAAGAGTTAATAAGTATAAAAAATACATTGAAGTTAGAGCTATAAAATATAGAAACACTTGGTCACCTGGCGACTTCGTCGTTCTTTGTTTAATAGCAAGTCGAAGCTTAAAAAGTCCTTCAGCTGCCTTGTAAGTAGCAAACTGATCTACTATCTTTTCTTGCAAGTCTTCATCTGGGTTCAACTTGATAACAACCTGATGGAATCCTGTCCACACTTCTTTAGCCAATGAATTCTTCTCATGCTGCTCATAAAAGAGTGATGGGTTCAGAATAAGTCCAACTGCATGCAAAGGTCTATGAAGTTGCTCATCCCATCTTGCATCAATGATCTGAAAGACCTTTGCATATTTTTGCTCATCACTGAATGATGCTTGAATAGTCTCCTTGGCCCTATCCATAGCTTCATAGAGGTAGCCCATTGATGGTTTTGCCTCCCCATCTACCAAACGGAGTACTTTAACCAAAGGGCCACCAATTTTAAGAGCATGAAGGACATTATTCCAAAAAGAATAAGAAAGAATAATGCGTGCAACCTCTTTCCCCGCACTTTCCTTTGCAAATTTACTCCTGCTCCATTCCTCTGAAGTGACCATCTTTCTCAAATTGTCTTTTTGACAGTGGAGACTACGCAAAGTCAAGAAAGCAGTGGCGAACCTTGTCTTGCCCGGTTTCACCAAATTTTTTTGCATGGTGAATCTTCTNATCTTAAGATAGTCGAAAAAAGGAGAACGTCAAATCCCCCTCTAAAACGACTACTCCATATACCCCCCCCCCCCCCCCCAAACTATCCACATGAGAGCTAACGGGGCGAACTTCTGCGCCTTTTGTTTTCTTCTTCTATGAAAATCGGCCAGCTATATAACATTTCCTTTACAGTGCTTGGCATCACCCATTGAACACCAACAAGATTTAGGATTGCCCTCCACAGAGCCGAGGACACGGGGCGATGCAACAAAAGATGATCAACTTCTTCCCCTGAGCTTTTAAACATGTAGCACCAACTAACAAGTGTAATTCCTCTCTTTCGCAGATTTTCAGCAGTCAAAATCACTCCCCTCGCCGCTAGCCATGCAAAAAAGAGGAATCCAGATCGAGGAGTATGGAAAAGTGGCCTCCTTTCTCACCAACATACTCTGGTAAAAGGACATTACGGTGAACAAACCATCGCAACGCAAACCCTATCTCCAAGAATCACAAGATGGCTGGGAGTTGTTGAAAGACAAGACATTTTTTCCTTTTAATAACGGTGAAGTATGGGCTACCTTGTATGTACCTCGACTATTCAACCGGATACTCTCAATTCTACCGGATACTTGCAATCTCCCACCATCACAGGTATCGAGTAAATCTGCGCACCAACGCTTAGGCTGATAGGAAGAAATTACCTAATGTATTTGTCTTTGCAAGGATTGAACCCTGATCTCACTCACTTCAATAACCGCAAGGCCACGCCTTTAGATACGTAAGTCAAGAAATTTATGCATTTAGATATTTTCATTTTTATGTTAATAGTACATAATATTCTCCCTAAATTTGTCATTCGAAAACTCAATATATAGGTAACCTCTCTTATTTCATGCGGTCTAGATTTACCTCATACATAATACCGTAAACTCCTATATAAGGAGTCGTTTTGTATATTCAACAATAGAAAGAAAAAAAAAAAGGAGTCGTCTTGTATATTGTCTACAATCAATTCAAGAAAAGCTTTTTTTTCTTTTTTGAAAAACATGGTATCAAAACCTCTAAAATCTTGGTAAAGTAAGTAGCTTTTGTTGCCACCGTGCCTAGCCAGAGTTTTCCTTCTTTTCATAAACATATAACTCTTGTTTCTTTTTTATTTCTCCAAATATTCTTTTTCTCCTCTTTTCTTTAGGGTACAGAAGTTGGGTATTGAGTTCCAACACTAAAAGTAAAGTTTCCGATCACTTCCCTGAAAAGGTCATCTCCTCCTCTTTTTCTTTATAGGACGCGATTTCATGTATTGAGTTCCTCCTTCGATTATTGAATTTCTACCCAATGTTTCCACAAAGTAAAGGTCTTCTACTCTTCCTCGTGGATTCACGTCATCCAACAACACGTCTTTACGTAGTTAGTAGTATGTCGTTGTCCAAAGACATGTTAATGTCATATTAGCAAGAAGCCACCACATTACCTAGTAAGCAGTCAAATAATTGTTCAATTATCACTGACATATCATCAAACAGTAGCTTTTTCGGCATACTTGACTTGGCTTTCCAGTTTTTACGTACAAACTCAAGTCGTTTCACCGCCTTGAGTTAGAGGGGTGTGTTGAGAGTCAAGAAAATTAATGTAGCTATATATTAAACTATTCCATATTCATTCCATATGATTAGGTTACCTGTATAGAATGTGCTCCCGAATTGTATCATACTTAAGAATCTAATTACTTAAGCAATTTCCTTATTTAATAACTTCTCTTATTTCACGTAATCTAAATCCACAACTAGACTCAAAAAATTGCAGAAATATGACACTTTCATGGGTGGTCTTTAACTTTTGACGGGCTTGCCTCATGAGCAGGATGGTTAAAAGTTAAAAGTGTTGCCCATGGGGAAAGTGAGGGGCAACTCTAGTTAAACTTGAAGTATTGCACATAGGGCAAGCGGGGACAAGAATTCAAGACCATCCACTTTGAGGGCTATTTGTGTACTTCACCCGTGTAGACTCCTATATAAGAAAATGTTGAAACGCTATGTGCCAACATGTCATAAAATTAGTGTCAGAAAATGTGATGCTAAGATGTATGTACAGTCATACAAAATTAGCTACGCCTAGTGGATGTAAGTAGCACACATAACGAAAGAAAACCACATGATATAACTAAAAATAACAATTCAATAACTAGAAATTACCTATTTTTGTACAAATGTACTAGCTCCAGAAATAAAACCAATACTACAAGCATTCTGTGTTGTGCATATTTATTATGGATTCGAACAAAGAAATTTACAACCACAATTAAACAATTATCATAAGATGCAACAGGAACCAAACTAATTCACACGAATCATCAAAGACTGATGAAGTCTAGAATTCAGTAGGTACTTACTTCTCAAATGTCTCGCAAGCCATTCTAACTATACTCTTCACATCAGCTTCCAAAATAGATGATAAGCCTGCATTGCCACCATTTTCCCAAGGGAAAGGTCCCAGTTTTCTAGCCCTACTTCTCAATAGAAGCCTACATATCTGGCTTATGATGTAATACAACCTTTTGTGAAGAGATACAGGAAGCCAGTGTAGCCACTCATTGACTCCTCCTCTTGGTCTTGTAACGCGCTGCATGTATGGATAGCATCAACAATGATTCAAGAAACAAGGTTTGATTGATAATTACAATTTCCCAAAATAAATATAGGTCTTTCAAGCTTATCACCCACTCCTCACCTTTTTGTATCACTTTGTAAGTTAATAATTTTTTTTAAAAAAGTTTTACCAAAAATTATAAGAAATTTCTAATATCAGCCAGTTGACTAGAAACTTCAACGGTTTCATCCACCCTATTCATGAAAATTTTTTAACCTAGACGGGCCTCTGGTTCAGTAGAAACTTTTACCAATCAACTAAGATCGGGTTGAAAGCAATACACCGAAGAAGCGTTAACCCCCCCCCCCCACCCGGAGAAAAAAATGCAAGAGCGAATCACATCCCGTTACATACAAGCATCCTTTAGAGTAATATGGATTCCAAAACAGCACAAGTCAAATTCCTGACATCATTTGTCAGAGCAACATGAATACCACAAATCGTTGAGCTTTGATTTGATTAAAAAAAACCACATAACATATTTATGCAACTATTAAATGGTTGATAAGGTTCTGTGTGCTTTCTTGTTTTAACATCTTGTGCTTGTGTACCGTTTACATGAATTGCATGGAAAGCATAACTTGCCAGAAGCATGGAAACTTTCTTCTTTTTTCTTTATCCTTTTCTTTGTTGGTTAACTATGCAGGATCTAATCTCATCTGAGTTACTATGAAAGTCATAAAATACCATATCTAGAGCCTCATGGACACATTCTTGTATACGAATTTATTGTGGTTATATTTGACAAAGCTATCAGTTCAAAACTAACAGATAACCACTTAGTTTTTGGAAGAGAAAGGGGGGCCCATAAGTACGTTTTCTTAGTATGTTGCTAATTCGTGTCCTTTGAATTGATTTTTGATGGTGTTATCAAAGACTCGCTTAAGCCGTGAAGCGAGGGGCAAAACATGTTAGAGAGTTTCGCCTCGCTTAGCGGGCTCTTCAGTGTCGTCATCAAGGCTCTAAGGCATACTTTTTGTTGCCAATGTCAACACTAAGCAATTGCCATTTCACTTTACCGTAATTTGATTCTAACAATCCATTTTGGGGTACAACAAGAGTTTGTATTCTCAAATGATATCAGAGAAATTTGCATTTATTGTGGAAATTTCATATATATGTCCATATAGTTGTTATTCATGCTTGTAATTATTAGTCTTAGACTATACATACATATTTGTATTTTTTTCTCTATTTGCACATTTCTTCATAAAGCCCACACTTTATTCCCCAACGAATCTTAGAACTTTTCTGCGCTTTTCGCCTTAGATAACACTGTTTGACAAGAAAATGATGCAAATTGCGCAAATCGTTACCTAATGCACGAGCTTCTAGACTCTGTAGAAGGATCAAATAAATGGCCAAGTAACCAAGAAGCAAATCAGGGTAGGCATGCTAGGGGCACTGGTCAATACTTCCGCTTTGTTTTCCTCTTATATTATAAAAAAAAAGGTAAGCAAAAAAGGTTACAAGTGAACAGGCCTGTAGTCCTAGTTCAATGTACTAGGATTTGAAAGAGAAAATGGTAACTTAAAAACAAAGGCAATAAGATCCTAATCCCCAAGCAGAGTCTATAGGCAAAACAGTAAAAAGTTATCAACCTTTTTACCAGTTAAGGAAATATTAACCACGGTTAATACAATCTCACTCTCCAGAGTCTCAAGATGCAACATTTCAATTCCGCAACCACTATCTTTTCACATTTTGACTTTTTTACCCTATAAATTCTGAAAGAACCCTTTCAGAATATACCTTTGTCAGCCCTAAACTTTAAATTTCCCTAAGACTCCTATTTCTATGCATTGGATACCATCCAAACATTTCATAATTTTCTCCATTGCCACTTTTATCCCCTATGCTACAACACATCCATGTCTAAAATAATTGCCACATATCAGCAAGCACATAACATAATAGTCCAGCAACACTATATCATTCTCTTTTTAACTTCCAAGAAATCCACGAGGCTCGTGGTACACGGTTCAACACTTGGTAGATAATGAGTCCGCCACTCCACCCTTCTCCACTTAAAGACTGGGCTTTGTCTGGTTCGAACCTGTGACATGAGCCTACCCACACACTACGAACTCCACTCTTACCACTAGACCAAAGCCCTGGGCAACTCTAAATTGCATTCATTCTCCTAATTCAATTTCATTAGGTCCATGTAAGAGTCAGGAAGGCACTCGTTACATCACTCATGCACATTTCCATCTATGACACAAAAGTATTTCCTATTTAACACAGTTTGAGTTTCCTGCAATTTCATCGATCCTCTGTGTACAAAACCACTAATGGTCAACAATCGGCAGCATCTTCTCCATCTATACTAAACATGAGTACTTTCTGCCAACTGAACTCAAATAGGACGACGAAAAAACATACAAATTGAAAATTCTATTAGAAAAAAAGGGAAAAAGAACTCACATATAAAGTGTGTTTGTCGGAGAGTCCGAGAGCTTGAACCAAGCCAATACTTTGGTTCTCAGAAGCAGGAAAACCAGTGCCGATGATAACAGCTCGTCTAATCACGCCATGTACTCCGCCTTCGAATATATCCGGCACACCGCCCATTCTTCGTGGACTTGCCGGAGGTTCGGGAAGCCGTATTGGTTTCATTTGTACTGAAATTTTGTAGCTAAATATAAACAATCAAACCCTAGAACTGTGTGAAATAATATGCGGCACGTATGTGTGTAATTATGTGTGAATTGAATGGCGGCTTCAGTGAAAGAGCTGAGGATCGGAAGGGAAATAGGAGTTGTCTATAAACCTGAGATGGATGGCTTTGGACAACCGCAAAGGCCAAAGCGGTTGATTTTTTCTCCTTCCTTTCTATCTTTCTTCTTCTTTCGTCTTTTCTCTTTTTGATGATTGTTTATTTAGGACTGCGTGGGGAGGAAGACAAGGTTTTCCTTCTTTTTTTCTTTTTTTTTTTTTTTTGTGCTCAATTGCGGAATTTCCAACAACATGCTTTTTTCTTTTGAGAAAATACATGAGTAATTAAAATTAGGGATGGGCATTCGATATTTCGGTTCGGTATTTAAGAATTTCTGTTCTGTATTTCGGTATTCGATTTATCAATTGTATATAACAAATACCATACCGAATTATTTCGGTACGGTTCGGTATTTATTATTTTGCTTCGGTACGATTTCGATATGGTTTCGGTAAATACTAGAGGAGGGCTGGTTTGCCAAATTTGATCAACTAATTGGGAAAACTCTTGGTGTAACAACCACATTGTTTCGAATCTGAAAATATTATGTAATTTTGTTTAGAGTTAAATAACAATAAAGGACAATGGTTCGAATGAGTTCTGGATAGATGATAAACATGTGCTTCAGGACAGATATTTAACCATTCATAATTTGCCACAATACGATCTAGTCCTTCGAGTAGCATGGCATCCCTCCTACGTTTATTCGTCCAAGTATATTTGCTTCCCCTAAATCCTATGTCTATTATACTAGGTGGTGACCGCCCGTGCCAGCACGGGCCCAACAATTCAGACCTGCAGATGCATAATAGAAACTCCAGAAAACATAATTTGGCTGATAGAAAAGGCATGTAGTTCAAAAGATGCATCGTTCCAAGGATCAATAACTGTGAAAATGCAAGTTTACGATTTGGAACAAGTTTTTACACTTAAATCTATATCTTGTCTTGATGTATAAAGTTATCATTTGATAGTTCCTACAATAATCAAGTACAAAAATGACCAAAAAATAACAAAGAGGCACTTGTTCTCGCGAGTTTCCCGATAACTAATTTTACCAATCCACTAAGCAAGTCAACCAAGAATAGTGTAGTTTGCTATCCTTCCGTGTCAACAATTTCTCCTTGTCTTGTGAGAAACGAAGTTACCTGTCAAGTAAAGAATAAACTACATGGTAAATTAAATTTTTGTCACATAACAAATTTTGATTCCAGGAAAGTTCTCTACGGTAGCAAAAACCATTGACAGGTCAAGTTAGCAACTCAGGAAGATCTCTCTCTATCTAGGATAATGCTTGAGAAATGGATACAATTACGGATAGAGGCTCCAAACCTTCTTATGAAAAATCCATGTGTGTTCAATGATAAACTATACATAAGATAGTAGCATGGCATGGTCAACATGTCTAATAAATAGCTATGTAGTGAAATACTTAACACAAGTTAAGATTAAGGTAATACCTTTTTAGGTTGTTTCACACTTGTAAGCCTCTTTTTATTTTATTTTATATATCATTCTGTCTTCTTGAGGAAGCCTTGAACCACTGAATTTTGAAGTATGACATGAGGAAAGGAAAAGAACAAAGATGAACCATCAATATTTAGATGGAGAGCTTAGCAAGAAAGAAACATTAAAAACACCACGCTTACAATAGAACACTTTAGATAGAGAAGAAAGCTGAAAAGTTTGACGAAATTATGTTATCAACGTTTAAGAAACCAAAATAAGTTCAAGCCTATAAAATTCTATTACCAAGGAAGTACCATAACAGAACTATCGAGCCAAAAGCATAGCAACAACAACAACCACCCAGTGAGTTCCCACAAGTGGGGCCTGGGGAGGGTAGAGTGTACGCAAACCTTACCCCAACCCCGGGGTAGGGAGGCTATCTCTTCACTAATACCAATCTCAGAAAAATCGGTAATAGTTTTCTTCTTTTGCTATTAGTGGTTTTTTTACAAATGAGTTTAAAGTTATATACAGAACATCAGCAAATACAGATGTGTTAATTATTCCACTTGTACATTTTTTATTTTTCTACATCGATACAAATACTTTCAAATTCTCTCAGTATAACACTTAAATATTTTAAGAACCCAGCAATCATGGTGGACGAAGTTGAGCTAATGTGAAAAATTTAGGTCCAGCAAAGCCAACACAAAGAGCGCAAAAAATCAGCTTGCCGCGTAAGCCAAAAAGGTGAACACGCAATCGAATTATTTTCTGTCTTGTCTTGGTGGAACTAATCACCTTAAATTGATTAAAATCAAGAATTGCATCTCAAAATAGCGGTTGGTAGTTATGAAGTTTATGACCGCTAACTGGTTTACAGTGTTGGAGATAAAAAGGGAGCAGACTTGCATGAATCAATGTTAGTAATTTCAACAGTTCTGACAGCGTTCTAAAATTCAACTAAATTAAAAATTGGGAGTTATTTACCAAAAGAACATGAAATAAAGGAACGTACCAAAATAGATAAATGTCTTGGCTTTATAAAGTAATCGAAGCGCAATAATCTTGCAGGCTTCTTCTCCGCGACTCGACAATAAGACATTGCTCCAGTTGAGCCCCTGCCACAAATGTTGTCTTCTAAGCTACACAAAAGATTTGAAACAACAAACCAAGTCAGCTCTTAGTAGTTCCAAACTCCAACAACTAATCTCAATTACATGGAGTATCATTGACAGTCACAAGACTACTTGTCTCATAATAGCAAAGCACAATAAAGTTCTAAATGGTAGATAAACACATATATTAAAAAGGAAATAACAAGTAATATTCTCTTTTAAGGTGTTCATAAGTAATAAGAATATATTATTGCACTGTTATTTTATTATCTTATTAGTAATAATTCCTCGATCTAACAACCGTAGAAGAATAATACGCCGTAATAACAGTGTAATGAAAATGGATTAACAACTAATGACTCCTTCATTCAACTTCAAAAAATTGAAGTCCAAAGGAAAATGGAAGAATAGAAAAACTTAAGCATATCAAATACGAACTTAATCTTTTGTGAATAAATAATGTAGTGGTTATATTAGAGAACTAAAAGTAATACAAATGGATAAAAGGAACTATTCTTTGGACAAATTAGTGACTGCTAAAAAAATGGCTCTTTAAATTTTTTGTTGTATATTTCTGCTACATATAGTTGACTAACATTGATAATAAGGCAAACGATAAAACCTAATATAACAAAACTCATCTAACTTGTTGGAAAATATATATCAATATTAACTTTTTCAGATTGCATAACTTCATCCACAGAAAATAACAGGTGAAAGTCACAAAGAATTTCAATCAGTTTGATTTTTTTTTCCTACAATTAGAGTTGAGCACAAGTAATGTTCCTAAAATAACTGAGTGCCGGAGAAGAATTGATGAAGACATCAACTGACCCGATAACATATGGAGATTTAGATAATTTTCGAGTTAGGGTCTTGATGGATGGAATTGGGAAATTTTATTGGGGGTCTTTTCTGGAGAAATAATGAATTGAAACTGCAAGATTCCACACCAACACATGAAGAAAGTAACTGTCTGATCTACAAATAGAATACAACATGCACATAACAAATTTTCGAAACCATAATATAAAATTCTTAAATTAAAGTAAGAGAAAACAAGAAATATCAAATAACGGATGAAAAGAGATATTACAATGGAAGAAGGTCGGGCGGAATTTCTAGGAGAGGAGATGTCAAGCAGCTTTAGGTTAATAAGAACTCCTCCATTTACAATGACATATAAAAAGTTGCCACAAATCTGCAGTGGCCAATAGAAAGTAATTAGCGAAATCAAAAGCTGAAGAAGAAATAATAATGCAAGAAAATTGAGATGATGAATAAACACTGTGAGAGAGGAACTGTGTAATACAACTATGTGTTCTCACGAAATAAAGCCACGTATGTCAGTGGCTACCAGATTTTTAGAAAGGCAAGTATACAAATTGAAATGACTAAAATGCCCCCAACTAAAATTGTAATGATTAAAAACAGACAGGTCGAAACCCAAGCTCTTCTATATTTTAAAATTACGATAGTTAAAATAATTAAGCATCAAATCTGCTCTAGTGTTGTTTAATGTACAACCTTCAAATTTTTCAGTCGAGTAGATAATATCATTGAGGTCACCCCTTACGATCCATGGACCTTTATAAATATTAGCTATATTCATTAAGTTTTGCCATAAATTTTTTCTTGATGATAATAATATGCTTGCATAGATAGCCGAAAATAAAAAAAAAGGTAGACCTTGTGAACATACATGGACCATACAGTGTATCTTCTGATTTGTGACGATGATTTCAGTGACATTAACTAGATTGTCATTCCATAAAACCACTATACCCCACCTTCCCCTCAGTTGGTGCTGTGAGAGGTTGGAGAATTCAAAATCTTCCTTAAGCAGGTGATGATCTAGTAGGTGTGTTTCTAGAAGCATTACTAATGGTGGTTGGTCATAGTTGAGCATGGAACGAAAGTTCCTTCAAAATTCTGGGGATTAGGCACCTCTACAATTCCATATGACAAAATTCATGGATATACTACGATGAGGTGGTTGTGGTGGTGCTGTGTCCCGCTCCACCGATACTTGATTCTCCTTGTTGGCTTGCTGATTCACCTCCCTAAGAGCTGGTGTGATCACCACAGCAAATTTCCTTGCTTCTGGGTTCACTGTTGGCCTCAGTTTGATCAGGCACCTGGCCATTTCTGGTGGACAGTTGCTCCTTGAGAACAGAGATATGACATTGCCCTAGCCATAATGGTTATATTTGTGTTTCCCTGATTTCTTCCATGACTGTTGCTATTTCCTGTGGTGTTAGTATTTCTTGGTCTCCTGGGCTTGAAGGTTGTGGGCTCATTGAGATTAATGATAGAGTTAGTGGTTCGAAAGGGCTCATGGGCGACATTGGCATTGTTAGAGGTATGTGTATGTATTCGTGGATCCAAGAGATCTGGGATTGGGCTTGTGGGTAAAAGGGTAGTTCTGCATAAGTCAGTGGGTGGTAGTGGTTCTGATACTGAGGAAAAGGGTTCTACCATATGTTGGTGGTGTTCATGGGTGTTTTCATCCAGTTGTACTGACCATAGTATGTCATGGCTGATGTCATTCCCTCGGTTACTCTAGGCCAAATCCTGTGGGTTTTGAAGGCGAACTATCACTTCCTCGTTGTTCACTATCATGGAGTATGTGAGTGCATGGTTTTGTAAACCCATCTCCAACCATGATTGTGTTGGTTGGAAGGAATGGTGCTTGTGATGTGTAAATTACTAGGTAAGTTGTGGGTGGTGGCGTGTTTTGTTGCATGGTCGTTGGGTTAAGGAATTGAATGTTGAGTGGCCGGAAGGAAAGTTGAGATGGTCGTTGCTAGTGAGTTCTTAAAGAAAATTTTGGTGCATAGTGTCTTTGCATGGTTATATGTTGATGTAGAGGATGATGGGTGAGTAAAGACTTGCGCAAGAAATAGTTTTATTAATGATGGTTTGGCAGCATATGTAATAGTTGGATTGGGTAATTGAAGTGGTTATGTTTGTGTAGGAGAAGGCATTTCATATATATTGGGCTGGTCATGTGGGCTATGGATAAGTTGTGTGGTTTGCATTGATAGAGGGATGGCTGTATTGTGTATTGATTGGGCTTAGGATTGATCTGTAAGGGGACGTGATGGCATTGGGTAGTGGTGTGTGGGTTATTTGTTGTTTGATTGGCAGAGCTAGAAGGTGTTGCCAACGTGGCACATGTAGTTGTAAGATTCGTGTTACTAGGGTAATTGTTTATTCTATAAGAGTGTGATGTAGGGTAACTATAAAGGTTATTTTCGAGAGATGGAACGGGTAAGTAGGGTGGTGACTGAGTAGATCAACGAATATATCCATTTCCTGAGATTGGGCCACGTGTTGTAGGTTTGAGCTTGTAGTTTGATCCACTAGGTTTGGGCTTGTAGTTTGATCCACTAGGTCATTAGAATTTGTTAATAATTCAAAACTATTTTTTATTGCTAGTAGATTGTTAATAGTTACTTGCTGAGGTAATACAATAACTAATTGTTTGGTAAGAGCATTGAGGGAGTTCGTACCTTTATGATCTTCGATAGTCCCTGCATAGGTGAGTTAGTAAATGTCCTTTAGAGGAAGTCGCTATAGTTGAAGGAGTTATGTCCTTGTAACTGATGTATGTTTGTGCACCATAGATTTGGGAGGCCGTTTGTGGAATGTAACAATCTTCCTTTCGAAATCTGGGTCTTGTAGCTCCTTTCTTTCACTTACCTTAGACAAGGAATTGGTGTTTAATTGTGGTGTTGTAGCTGTTGAGGTGAGTTTTGTGGGGCAATTGGTAGTAGACACATTTTACACAAAATAGGTTGAGGCTTTTTCAGGTGGGTATGGGTATTAGTGATAAAATGGGTTAGGGTGGTTTAAAATGCTGCCATATGTCCACCCAGGATGAGTCCATTAGATGGAGGGGTAGAAATATTTAAATGAATAACGGTAGGGGTAAATAGTGTTGAATAGTAATGAGGGATATATATAACTAATATTTGATAGTATAGGGAAATATATAGCCCTTTTCTGTTTAATATATGTCAAAAGTTTTTAGTTTTATGTTTACTAAGCCGGTGTTTGAAGGTATGGTCTTAAATAAAGTGCAAGACTAGTCTGATCCGGACGGACTACTTGCTCACATCCCTTAAGTTTTTGTCTCATGTTAACATCGTCATATACTATTGGGGAGAGATGATGAGGTATAATATGATGCGGCTTCAAATTTTTGAGGATATGACCCTTGATAAGAAGGTGTGGAGGTCGAACACTAGAGTTGTAGGTTAGGAGGTAGTAGAACACTTTTCTACTTTGTACAAGGTAAGAGGCTAGTCTAATAAGGTTGTGTCCTAGACTGCTAGTGATTATTATTGTATCCACATTGTTCTTCCACTTTTCATAGTATCGAGCCTTACTTACGTGTTATTATTATTGTTTTGCATCTATTTTCTGGTACTTATGATGTTGTTATTATTTCTATGGTTTTCGTTGATGGTACTGATACATTATCTTTTTCATTTCCTTGAGCCGATGGTCAATCAGAAACAACCTCTCTACTTCCTTGGGGTAGGGGTAAAATCTGCGTACACTCTATTCTTTCCGGACCCTACTTGTGAAATTTTACTGAGTTGTTGTTGTTAACATTGGCATATAAAATAAAGAAAGAATTACACTCCTTATCACTTGGCTCAATAGCCCATCAAAAATTGGCCCAAGTTTGAAGCCCTTATCCAATATGGCCCAGATTGTATATAATGTGAAAATTACTTTTCACCTATTAGCCCACTCCTTTTAATTTTTTCTTTCTTTTTTCTGTTCTTCTTCTCCTCGTGTCCCAACTTTGCATCCCAAACTTTTTCCATCATAGTTATTCTCCATCAACACTCCTCCAAATTCAAAGTCGATAATCACTATTTGGATAAAGAAGAAAAAATAATACATAAAAGAAGTAGTTTATGGAGTCATATGAAGATACCTTCAATGGAGTGGAAAGAACTGTGTTTGCACTAAAGAGGTTCACTTGGTAGGTTGTTAGATCACCAAACTAGAAAGAAGGTATTGGCATGGTCTTAGTCTTATCCTCATTCCACGTGTAATTTTAATTCCAGTGGTTGATTAAAAACTTGGAAAATAGAAGTCATCATTAAAGGGTTTTCAAAGCTTCGATTTCAGAAATTGCGTTTTTTGATTTGCTAGTTGTTTGGATTTGGTGTTGTCCCAATTGATTGGAATCATCAAGAGGAGTTCAAAACTTAAATTTGAGGTGATTTGGAGTAGATTTAAGCTAGATTTGAGTTAAATTTCATAAGATCCCCAAGAAAGAAGAAGAGCATGTGAAGTTCAATTGATATGATTCATCTGTATAATAATGTATAAAATTGTATAAATAGTACTATATAGTAGTGTATAAACAACTCTCATACAAAATAATACATTATTCACATGTATTTGGTAAATTTCTCACATATTCTTCTTCTTCTACACGTATATACATAGGTATCACGAATATTTTTTACAGTGCTTATACATCTTTATACATTTTTTTACAACTATATGCATAATGTACCTCTTTGTATAAAAGTGTATAATGTCGTATAAAAGTGTATAAGCATCTCTGACGAACTTCTTACACGATTTCACTTGCAATTCTTGTTCAAAACTAATTCAAAACTCCATCAAATGACTTAAAACTTTGTATACAACCTACTTTGACTATTTTTAATAAGTTTAAACATTACCCACTCCAAATTTCTCACAAAATCATATTTAAAATTTAACAAGATTAGCATTGAAGAAGAAGAGATTTTAGGTTTCTCGTGTCTATTTTTGCATTTTTGTAGATGGGATAGGTATGTATAAATTTGAGGAAAAAGGGAGAATGGAAACTCAAGGATCTTTCACGCTGGAAGATCCGGAGAATAAAAAAATAGAAAAAAGTTCGGATATGAGTTTATTGATATTTGGCTACACATTTGCAAACTTGTAACTGGGCTAAAATAGTGCAAGGTCACCTTATAAGTGATCTATTGCGTAATTTTTCCTAAAATAAACTGAAGAGAAAATACATTTTTGATAACAACCGGAGTATGTCCTATCAAGACCTGTATCGAATAATTCTATCTACGTGAAAAAAATGTAAATAGATAACAAGAAACTACCTTAATATTTTATGGCTCAACTAAACTTTTGCACTCTCATCTCCTATTTTCTATTTGAGTTGCATTGACCCTTTTCATTTACCAGACATTAATTTGATAAATTTGCAAAACTAGATCCGATCAGATTAATTTATTTTAAAAAAAAGATAATTTAGTCTCTTAAAACAATGTAAAAGATATAGTCAAATTTTTCTGTAACAACTTTATATTGTTCTAATCTAAGTTCTCATCTTTTTTAGTTGCTATAGTAAAGTACTCTTATATAAAATATATATAATAATATAATATAAAAAATTTATTTCAAAGAAAACTTGATTGTTATAATAAAATGTTGTTATAAAAGATAGATGTCATAGAGATATTATAAATGTTATTGTTATAAATAGAGTTCTATTTGTGGTGAATGTCTATATTTAGAGAGATTCTAGGGTTTATTACTTGGTAGCTAAGTCACCATCCTCCTATAAATAGAGGGTTATATTCCATTGTAATTCATCCCAAAATTCAATAAGAATTTCCTCTCTCTCTCTCTCTCTGCAATACTCTTCTTCTTTTATTGTTTCATAACACGTTATCAGCACGAGACTCTAACCAATTGAGTAGAAGCTTTGGGATTGAGCATAATCATTGTCAATTGTTTCATGAACTTCCTTCATGATTAAATTCTGGATTTAAGGTAAGTATTTTACTGTATTTTTCTCATATTCTATACTTTGATTATAAATACAAGCAAAGAAAATAAATTTTGATTATAACTCTAATGGAGTTAGTAAGAAACTATAACAACTCGAAGTGGTAAAATTTCTATGTCTTGCCATGATCAAAGTCATGTATGATCGTGAACACAAGAAGTGAAAACCCGTCCCATTGAATTTGCTCCATTCTCGTTCCCTTGAGAGAATGTGATAGCAGTATGTGAAAAGTCTGAAAGAAGATAAAATTATTACTATGAATGTATCAATGGATGTGGACGTGGCAATAGACGAAATTATAATCGTCATCATTGTGGTAATGAGAACAATAAGGATTCTCTAAATAATTCTTCACTTTTTGTCATCGATTTGACATGAGATTTTATAAAGCACATATAGATGATTATGGTCCATTCATGATGTGAATTTGACAACATCTGGTTTACAAATACATATTCATTCTTGGAAGAATATGAACGTGCTAGTGGTAGTGAATATACCACACTCACCTCTAGAAGGAGGTTTGAGATGATATAAAATTATAATGTCATTATTATGGCATGAATGGTCATTGGTCACTTAACTATTGTACGCCAAATATTTTGGTAATGTGATTATTAAATAATAACATTAATGCAAGAAACATATCTTGTATATAATTTTGACCATAACCATAATGGTATAACTTTCTCTTTAAAAGAGATATTCAACATATGGATGTTGATGAATATGTGGTAGTACAAAATTAATTGAGAACTCTGCAAGAGCCAATTATACTATTTTGGAGAAACACAATTGATTACCAATAAGGTATTGTGTTGTAGTAAGTCTCAAAGAAACTTATTCAGTTTCCAAAGTATACGCGAAAGCGGTTGATTATATTGAGACTATAAATAAAGGAAAGATTTAATATCTTCTATTACTACAACTTGTAGCGGGGTAATATGTATGTGAAAAGCTACCCGCTTTATTCTCCAGTTTGTACTACACAAACAAAAGAATGCCACAATAAATGGAAGTTTATTGATATAAAAACCCATATCATAATAAACTTGGAGTTTATTGATAATTGCACACGTCATGGTGTAAATCTGAAGTTTATCAATATTGATAATTTATTCAGTTGGCATAATTGGTTTAGTCATATCAATTTAAGTATGATGTGCAAAAATAAAAGAGAATTCACATGGGTAAATATTAAAGAACTAGAAAGTTCTTTACGAATTCTCTTACGTTGCTTGTTCTCATTAATTAATAGACCAACTAAAATTGGGATTGAATCCCATGAATGCTGGAAATATCAAAGGTGAATATGGGCCCATTCACATGCCATGTATACCACATAAGATGCATCTATGAGATGGTTACATGTGCGATTATTAATAACCCGCAACATGGTGTTTTGCGAGGTAACTTGCTCAATAATTTAATTTCGAGCATAATTTCCAGATTTTCTATTCAAGAAGTTCATCTTGATAAGTTGGTTCACATCACAGCTGGTTTAGCAAAATGATTTATTGAGTGCCTCCACTTGATAGCTAAACAATTGCTTATGAGAACAAAGTTTTGTATATCAGTTTGATATACGTTATATACGAAAGTATATTATTTTCTCCCCTCACAAGTGGTTCATGGTCAGGAACCAAATAATTTCATCTTATTATTATTGATGTGCGGTGTATTTTTTGATTAACACCATAACACACAAAGATGGATTTTTAAAATTGAGGAAACAAGTTAGTTTTTCTAACATGAGGGGGAGACAAGATACAACAGTTGAGAAAAAGTTACATGGAATGAATTATCATTTATACATCTAGATTCTCGAATAAAATAATATGAACTTGAAGTTCATAAAAGGATAATTCATGTGTAATATATTGCAAAGCATGCCAGACACATTTGCTGGCCCAAAGAAAGTAACTATATTCTCATTGCAAATGCTCCTATTAAGTCCTAGAGGACAAAGTCTATGGTACGCTTAAAGCGTATAGACAAATCGGTTTCAAATAAATTTCTTGATAAAGAAGATGAGCAAATGATCATAATAAAGGAGGCAAGTGATCTAGAAGATCACATGACATAACACTTCATAAAATCTCATGAGAGATTCAGGTACCTGAATATATGAATGAAGAGATATCTGTGTTATGTTATTATGAAATATAAGGAGGTTGGAACCGACATAAAATGTTTGTCGACGACATCTATGACAACGCTAAATATATATATGAGGATCTTAAGTCTGGAGAAAAAATTCAAATAGAATTTGGTTTCATATGAAAGACATGTAGTTTTGGACATATAGTTCAAACACTCAGAAAGTATAAAGTCAATAGGTGTGTGCAATCACTTTCATGTATTTTATATGTCGGCATGACATGAAAACTTGATATGCATCTAAAGTCTATTTATATGGCTTATTTGACTATACATATATGATAATCCCTGAAGGATTTAAATTGCTTAAAGCATATACAATTCTTGATCCTGAAGTATAAGCATATGCTATTTGTGCAAAAATGTATCTTGCTATAACTATAAGCATGATAATATGATAGCGAGGAAAGCTTTATGGAGATATTGAAGAGCCATTCCACGACATTATATGAAGACATTATATATCTATCAAGAATGATGATTTCAAGGTGCAATATATTCATTCAAGTTAATATGGCTGATTTGTTCATCAAATCTCTACCAAAGATCTTTTGAAGATGGTGCACAAGATTGGAATGCGAATGCTCAAGAATGTGAATTGATGCTCTCATCAGGGGAATTAATACACGTTGTACTCTTTTTTCCTTACAAGGTTTTGTCCCACTGAGTTTTCCTTGCAAGGTTTTTAACGATGCAACCAAAAGGCGTATTATTAGATATGTGTACTCTTTTTCCTGTGACGACCCGAAGGGGTCATCGCCTGTATTCCTACTCCCTCTGTACTTCTGAGGCCCTGAAAACCTCATTTGGGGTTGCCTCGAGTTGTGTGCGCAGTCCGAGCGCGTAGCCGGAAAAGTTTAAATATGAATTTGTGAGAAAAATAATAAATTCTGATGTTTTAATTGATTAAGTTTGACTTCGGTCAACGTTTTGGGCAAACGGACCCGGACTCGTGATTCGACAGTCCCGGAGGGTCTGTAAGAAAATATGAGACTTGGGGGTGTGCCCGGGATCAAATTCCGAGGCCCCGAGTCCGAGGAATGAAGTTTTGTGTGAAATTGTTTTCTGATAATAATTAAAGAATTAGAAAGTATTATTTGTTTAGCAGACGGTGCGGTGGGCTCGTATTTTGGTTCCGACGCCCGGCACGAGTCTTAAATATGAGTTAAGCAATTGCTGTGAAGTTTGGTAAGATTTGGACGTCATTTGACGTGTTTTGAGCTGGAAGCAGTAAACTTGATGTTTTATGTAAATTGGAAGGAAATCCTGGGTCTTGAGGCCTAATTTGATGATTATGATGTTGTTTGGGCGATTTGATCGCACGGATGAGTCCGTAGGATGTTTTTGAGCGTATGTGTATGTTCGGTTTGGAGCCCCGAGGGCTCGGGTGAGTTTTGAGTAGGTCCCCGGGAGGTCTTAGGCTAGAAAGGTCATTTCCGCGCGGTCCGCGCTGGAAGCCGCGCGGCCGCGGTGCGTTCTTGCGCGGTCCGCGTGGCTAGGTTCAGAGGGCCAGTAAAGTCTAGGACAACCAGCGCGGCCGCGCACCAAATCAGTGCGGTCCGCGCTGGGAGATTCAGAGAGCGGGTCTTGGGTCCATTCCACCAGCGCGGCCGCGCACCAAATCAGTGCGGTACGCGCTGGGTAGGTTCAGAGAGTCATTTTCTTCCCTTCCTCGGCGCGGCCACGGTGCATTTTTGTGCGGTCCGCGCCAGTCTTCAGCACAGTATATAAAGTCGGGATTTTCAGTCATTTTTCACTTTTTCAAAACCCAAAAACATAAGAGGCGATTTTCCAAACGATTCCACTTCCTCAAAACGATTGGTAAGTGTTTTCTAACTGATTTTCTTTACTCCTTAACATCCTTAAACATAATTTCACTTCAAAACAAAGATTTTTAATAGGGAAATTGGGAATTTAGGGTAGAACCTAGGTTTTCTAAAATTGGGGGTTTTGGACCTCAATTCGGGGTCCGATTCCAAAATAACTTACATATTCGAGTTCATGGGGGAATGGGTAAACGGGTTTTGGTTCGAACCTCGGGTTTTGACCATGTGGGCCCGGGGGCATTTTTGACCTTTGGGGGTAAATTGATGAAAAAGCTATAATTAGTCATTGGGTTTGATTTGTTTAGCACATATTGATATCATGAAGTCCTTATTGCATAGATTTGGTCGAGTTGGAGCCGAATTCGAGAGGGAAAGCGGTTGTGGAGGATTGTATTGGCCGTGGAAGTTGAGGTAAGTGTTTGGTTTAACCCTAGCTTGAGGGAATAGGAGTCGAGTCTTGTTTGCTAATTGCTAAATGATCGAGTACGGTGTATAGGCATGGTGACGAGTCCCTATACATTGGGGTCTAGCATGACCGTGAGTCCTTATATGTGAGTTGTTTGGATATTGTTATGCCTTCCATGTCATTGATGGCTTCTATACGTGGTAAACATATTGGGAATGATATTGTGATTGTAGAACTTCGTGGAGCGTTGGCTCGGTATGAAATACAAATGGTGAGAGCATGTGAAATGAGAAATGCCTTAGAGCTTGACACGAGTGCTAAGGAGAGTTAGGATATAAAAATGAGAGAAAAAGAGAAATAACGATTTACTCTTGCATGGTTGTCATTGGTTGTTTGTGTACCCTTGTTGGGATTTCTTTCCAAATACTTGTTTACTCCCTTGCCCTTTATTTGTGACTGTTGCTTGGGCAAGGTTGAGAGGTATACATTATGGATCGGGTTGCACGCCGCAACAATGTTATATGTGGATCGGGTTGCACGCCGCAACAGTTATAATTGTGGATCGGGTTGCACGCCGCAACAATGTTATATGTGGATCGGGTTGCACGCCGCAACAGTTATAATTGTGGATCGGGTTGCACGCCGCAACAGTTATTGATGCAAATGTGTTTAGTGTCGGTATTAGTTTCTTGTTCGCTTTAAATTGTAAGTTGCACCTAGATTGATTACTTCGGATTTACTGTTACTGTTGTTATCTCCCCACAACATGTTTTCCCCTCCCATATTTCTAGTTGTTTGGTATCTTGTTTCCGTTGTATATTTATAACTGCACAGGTTTATGTGGTGTCCAGTCTAGCCTCGTCACTACTTCGCCGGGGTTAGGCTAGACACTTACCGGCGCATGGGGTCGGTTGTGCTGATGCTACACTCTGTGCTTTTTTGCACAGGTCCAGGTATTGAGCAGCAGCTGCAGCATTAACACGGGGGCGCACCTTCAGTCCAGAGAGACCCGAGGTAGCTTGCAGGCGTCCGCAGGCCCGGCGTCTCTTCTTTATGCTCTCTTTTAGACTGTTGCCTCCTTGTCTCGAGGCAGACAGCTCCTATGTTTCTTTCAGACCTTTGTATGTAGTATATTCTTAGTGGTTCGTGAGTGATGTGACACCAAATCTTGGGTAGAGGCTTTTATTAACTGTTCCGTATTTGATTCAGATTTGTAAATCAGACTTCCGCTATTATTCTTAGTAAATTTCATGTTCTATATTGATGCTATAAATTGTTAAATTAATTGTTTAGTGATAAAAAGGTAAATAAGTTGGCTTGCCTAGCTACCATGAGTAGGCGCCATCACGATCCCGATGGTGGGAAATTCGGGTCGTGACATTTCCTTTTCTAGATTTTTTTCCCATTGGGTTTTATTTTAGTTAAGGTTTTAACGAGGCACATTATTTGTTGAATAGACATTCAAGGGGAGTGTTATAAATAGAGTTTTATTTATGGTGAATGTGTATATTTAGAGAGATTCTAGAGTTTATTACTTGGTGGCTAAGTCACCATCTCCCTATAAATAAAGGGTTCTATTATATTGTAATTCATCTCAAAATTCAATAAGAATTTCCTCTATCTTCGCAATACTTTCTTCTTTTATTGGTTCATAACAATTATCAGATATTAGAATTTTTTTACTATAAAATTTATAAAAAGATATATTTTAAAATGTTACTCAAAATTTATCAGCAAAAATTGCCTAAAATTTTGAGATAGGAGAGTAAAACTCAGCCTCCCATTTTCTTCTTCCTACTTACCCCATCTTTTTCTCTCTCTAGAAAATCCATTTTCCTCTCTCTACCCACACATGTATATAATCTGTAATCTGTATACGTATACTTCCTTTACCTGGAAGTTTATTTTGTATCCATTTTCCCCTTTCCTCAAAATTTGTCATCTAATAAAACCCTAGCTTCTACTAGCTGCTGCTGCTGCTGATTCTAAATCAAGTAAGTCAAACTCTAGGGTTTTTGAATTGTTTTTGTATTTTGAGATAGGTTCTATTTAAAATTATGTTAATAATTTGTTGATTTTGTTTGTGGGTTTTCGGTAGTTAGGTTGAATTCTTGAATCTTGAAATCTGATTTTGACATCTTTGTGGTAAAGTTTCTAATGTTTTTTCAAAGAATTGGGGTTGTGTGTTTATTTATTACCCTGTGAATTTATGATCTTTTCTGTGTTTTCTCTGATTGTTGTGTGGATATCTGAGTTTTTCCTCCAATTTTTCTTGATTTTGTTGAAACTAGCATGGCTTATTAGAGGGTAAGTAAAAAACAAGTACTCCCTCCGTCCCACATTATGTGACACGATTGGGAGTATGAGGGTTATACTCTGTAATTCATAGTGTGAACCCGGACATCAAATCTTCAAGTTTGTTGAATTAATATACATATCTAGAAACTACACAAAAAATACTAATTAGTCACAGTAATTAACAATTCAAGGGATTTAAAAGGCATATGAAAAAATTGCGCTCGAAGAAAAATTCCTTTGACTCTCCAAATTGTAATTGTGTCAGATAAAGTGAGATGGAGGGAGTAATATATTAGCTTTATGAAAAAATCATAGATTCTCTTTTTGAACTTTTGGGTTTTTGTATTGTGGAGTGTTCTTGTGGTTAAGCGAAGTGAATTGGGTGATTTTTGTTCTATTCTTTTTGGGTTATAACTTTGTTTTTCTTAGCCTTTTGTGGTGATTTGATGGTCTTGATTGCAGTTGTGATAGTGGAGGTGAACTTTGTATCGGGGCTTTACTTTGTAATTTTGAGTACCATTAGGAAAAGAGGTTTTCTTGTTTCAAAATAAGATTATTGGAGATCAAGGTCTCATGAGAATTGTTAGGGGAATGCAGAAATTACTTTGCGAGTATCAGACAGAAGTGGAGTGCTGGGACAAATCGTTCAGCCAAGGCATTGGTGTTACTGCCCCAAAGGCCAGGAAGCATGACAAATTCAAAGCAAGCGCTTTGTTTCTCTAACTTCGGGTAAAGGAAAACTCAAGTGTTTCATAGGTTCCAGGCTGAAGAAGACTACCCCAAATGACTCGGATACTGGTTCAGCGTTGTTCCGCTGGAGCCTCATCGTCTTCGTCCTCAAATCAGAACAGGTCATCATCTTCGCTCCCTGGCTCATCTTCTTCTTCAGCTCCAACCCAGACACAGGCTTCTAGTAACGGTCAGGTACTATCAGTTGCGAAAGATGATGATTTCTTGGAAGAAATACAAGAACAGGTTGCTTTAGAAGAGCTCTCCATTGGTTCTTCAAACTACAAGGGTGTTAAGGGTGATGATGAATTGTTGGATAGTTTTGGCAGCGACCAAAGCACCAATGACGAAAAGATTGCTGACAATGAGAAGAGAGATGGTGGTTTTGTCAGTGAGGACTTGGCTAGGGAATTTGATGGTTTGAGAGTTGTGGAAGTGGAAAATGAGGGAAGTTCAGTTCAGAGGGCTACATGTAGTTCATGTCCACCTCCACCTCCTGTCCCACCACCGAAACCTGCTTCACTAAACTCGAGTCCTGGAAGATTCCCGTTGGGTAGTTCACATGCTGGCCGGATAGGATCGTCTAGGGGAACTGCTGGGCGACCTACTGTCTCAACTAGGACCTCACCTGCTGGATCCAGGCCATCCTCTCCACGATCACACTGTGATGAAGGTTATAATAGTGCTGATGAGCAGAACCCCTGCTTTAGATCCTCATATGATGATGTGGTATGTTCCACCATTTTATCAATTAAATAGTAGATTACAGATAATTTATGCCCCTCTAGGCTTGGGAAATAAGAATTGACTGTGTCTCTTTAGCATTTATAATTAGGATATTTACTTCCATTCACCTACCTTATGCATTCTAATCAGTTGGTGATCAATTATACCGAATAGATAAGTTTGAGAAAGCTGGCTAGTAAGGGAAGATTCTGCTCTCACGATGTGGCCTCGAGTGAAGAAGTCACTGTATCTTGTGTATCTAGAGTTAAAGCTATTTGAGGACAAGCAAGGCTTTCAATATGTCTCCCTTTGCATGTTAACATGTTTCTTTTGTTTAGTTAATCTTTTTAGCTGGGTTAATCTTACCCCTGTTTATAACCCTGAATCCTTTTTGGAATTTATCAGCTCCTTAGTCTTATGATAGATCTTTTGTTGATATTTTTGGGCTGATACTTTCTGTTTCTTTGTAACATCTGCATCTTCTTGATGCCTTTTGTTAATAACTCTCACAGTCTCACTTACTTCATAAAAAAACATGTTTCCTTTGTTCTAGGAGAGAGAGCGGCAGTTTGAAATGGATATTAGACGAACCAAAAGCTTAGAAGTTAAGAAAATGTTGGGAGATGGGAACTGCCTCTTCCGTGCTGTTGCTGACCAAGTATATGGTGATTCTGAAGCTTACGATTTGGTCAGACAGATGTGCATTGACTACATGGTAATGTTTCTACCAAGGTGTCGCTTATGAAGTGATGTAACAATATTTGATTGTATTACTTTCTTTTGTTGCTAGGTTGAGAAATTCTATTTTGCTTGATTCTAGTTTCTTTCGACATTACTAGGTACGATAGCTGGCATACTTATAAGAATTTTCCTTTGACCACTAGCAGAACCTCAGTTTTTAGTCTATTGCCAATTTTGTAGTTAACAAATTGGGGGAACTACAGGATTTACAGGCCAGGATATAATAAAAAATGCAGGGACTGCGACTGTGTGATAACTTTTTCTTCTTCTCCATCATTCAAGATATTATATGAATTAATATATTACTTAATGTATTGAGTTAAACTTAAATTAAAGTAAAAAGAAAAAGCTAGCATAAAGAAGTAGATATCTGCTGTATAATATAGTGAGAGGATTTGATGGCTTGATAGTAGATGTACATGTAACTTATCCCAAAGAAAAAATATATAGTACATATGATGTGATTAGTATGATTTGTTTTTAGAAATGTTGTTCCTGGAAATGACTTATTGTTTGGTTGTTTTGTTGGACAGGTAATATTATTTCAGAAAGAACATTTATTAAACATTGATAACAACTTTAGCAAATTGGATGTGCTTTTATGAAAATTTCAAATTGGATAATGCTTTTATGAAAATTTAGTTGTTGGTTGGAGCAGTGATGTGATGTTAAGCGTTGAGATAGTTGTGCCGTATCACCAAAAAAAAAAAAAAGAGTTGAGATAGTTGTGAAGGAAAATAACTTCCGCCAGAGAGTATGTGAATCTTTTTCTGGAAAATGTTTGCCATCATACCAAACACAAATGTCTCCCATATGGAAATTGAAGCAGTAAATTTTGCAACTCAATGTAGATCAGCTCATAGAATACAAGAGTTGGTTAATGCAGATGATGCGCAATTTGTCTTAATATGTTTTTCTTGGCATAATTGACAATGAAGACATTAGAAATATGTGTGGCTAATCTTTAATGTTAACATTGTCATAAGGATATTTAAGTAATTGGTGGTTTGTGTTTGTTCAAATTCCAATTTAATTTGGAATGCATGTCAAAATTCCCAGACGTCAACACAAATAAATTCCATTACATGGCGAAGGAGCTACTTTTTCATCTTCAGGTGGCATGCTGCCATTTATGATTCCCGCTCTAGCATTCCCTGAGACCAATGACAATCAGCTCTCTAAAAATGCTAAACTTTGTTACGTTTGCAACAATTTGCCCTGCTTTTTCCCTTCCGTTTCAATCTGTGGCCTAGTTTGACTAGCCACAGAGTTTAAAAAGAAAGAAAAAACTTAGGAACTTGTGGCCCGGTGGCAATAGACTTGAGCCTTGGGGTTTGCTCCCTTTCAAGGTCTCAAGTTTGAAACCCACTGGGTGCAAACAATTTCTGAGGGCCATCGGACTGGGTAAAACCTGAATTAACCGTGGTGCACTTGCGGGAAACTCCTTGCCGAGGGCCTGTGCACCCCCGGGATTAGTCGGGTCTCATAAAGACTCGGACACCCGGTGCAAATCAAAAAAAAAACATGCCATGAGATTTTGTGCATATAAAAGCATGCCATTAAGGGTGAATGGGAGGCTTAAAGTTAAATTGCTTTCATAGATAGAAAGGTGCCATTCTTTCTGGAATGGACCTAGAGAAAAATCAGCCAATTGTCTCATAAAATAGAACAAAGGGAGTAATAATTACTGTGGTTTTGCTTGCCGATTTCTTCTTTCAACGATTACCCTCTAGGCCATGCCCTTGGGGGTAATTTTTTATTTTTTTTTGTTTGTTTCGGGCGCTCATGTTTATGTTATTCAACTACAGAAAAATCAGATAGTAGCGTTTCACGGATAAGTAAGGTTCTGTGTGCCCAACACCTTTCTTTTTTCTCTTTTGGGGAAGGATGGGGGTTGCTTGCAGGTTTATAATGTCTGTATGTAGTTCTTTGTTTTGTCTTTCAGTTCATTTTGTCAGCTTCTTGCACAAATCTAAGTCAGTATAGCAGTCCTTTCTCAAAAATAAAGCAAATCTGAGTGGACTTTTCCTCTGATGCATCAACTGGTGTCGTGTTCCCTTGGCATCCCAGTCCTTAATAGAGAGTAAAAACACTATTATTTCTGAAGGAATCCATGTGTACATTGTGGCTGGAGTATTTAAGTTATATTTACTATCTTTCATGTTCTGAAGGTTGATAAGTTCTCTTAATCATGACTATATTTCTGCAAAACCTATTTAGCATCCCTCTCATTATTTAATACTTGGATGAGCTTCTTTGTGATAGGAGCGGGAAAGGGACCACTTCTCTCAATTTATAACTGAAGGTTTCACTTCGTATTGCAAGAGAAAAAGGAGAGATAAGGTACTTTGTGTGGTAGTTCATTAGTATTATTCCCTTTCTCATTTGTTGTTTCTGTCAGGCTGGTAAATATTTTCAGTCATTTGCTATACATTGCAAAAGGTATGCCCACTTTATGGTCTTAGAGATAATTTCTTTGAGTTTCTCAGTAAGTTTAGCATCCATTAGAGAAATTGCTTTTGTGTGTGGGTTGGGGGAGGGGGGGGGGGTATGCCCACTTTATGGTCTTAGAGATAATTTCTTTGAGTTTCTCAGTAAGTTTAAGTTTTTGTGTGTGGGGGGGGGGGGGGGGTAGGTAGTAATGCTGTACTTAGCTTTTTTTTCTTTCCTTTTTCACCATTTATGCTCTTACATTTGTGCTTCTTGATTACTTTTAAATCACTTCCTTCATTTNGCCTAGAAGTGAAGCAGATGGAGGATGGTAATTTTTATCTCTCAAGAAAGCTATACAAAAGAGATATTGAAGAAGTTCAACATGCTCGATTGCAACCCCGTGAACACACCGATGGAGAGTGGACAAAATTGTCCAAGTTTGATGAAGGAGAAAAGGTGGATCCCATATTTTTCAAAAGTCTTGTGGGAAGTTTAAGGTACTTGACTTGTACCAAGCCAGATATACTATTTGCAGTTGGAGTAGTAAGCCGCTTCATGGAAGCTCCTACCTCCACTCATTTGAAAGTCACTAGAAGAATTCTTCGGTACCTAAAAGGTATGACTGACTTTGGGTTATTTTATTCTTCTTCTAATGATTTCAACCTTATGGGGTATTGTGATAGTGATTATGCCGGAGATATTGATGATAGAAAAAGTACAACTGGCTTTGTATTTTTCTTGGGTAATTCTGTTATTTCTTGGAGTTCAAAGAAACAATCAATTGTTACTCTCTCAACTTGTGAAGCTGAATATATAGCAGCAACATCATGTACATGTCATGCTATTTGGCTGAGAAGATTATTGAAGGAGCTCAATTTACCACAAATTGAAGCTACGGAGATTTGTATTGACAACAAATCCGCACAGGCACTCGCGAAGAATCCAGTGTATCATGATCGAAGCAAGCATATTGATACAAGGTATCACTTCATCAGAGAAAGCATTGCCAAAAAGGAAGTTGAGCTCAAGTATGTGAAATCTCATGATCAAGTTGCGGATATTTTCACCAAGCCTCTGAAATTTGAAGATTTTCAGAGATTGATATCAAGACTTGAAATGAAGAAGAAAAATCAAAATTAAGGGAGAGATTTGTAGGGCCAAATCAAAACAAAAGAAAAAAAATAAAAAACAAAAGCAATTAAAAAGGGAAGATGATAACAACAAGTTGCAATTGCAACTTGTGCAATAACGCTGAAACAAGAATCAAGTTGCAACAAAGGCTAAAACCAAAACCAAGCCTGGACGTTGGCAACTTGCAATGAATCAACAATTTTGATTGGCTGAAAGTTTGGCAAGTTTTGCTATAAATAGCAGGCTTCGTTCCTCATTTAAAACACACCAAAAAAGAGAGAGAAGCAACAGAGAGTTAGAGAGAGTAATCCACAGATTGTAGTCTGTGAGATAAATAGTGAGTGGGAGTAATATTATAGTGAGGTGTTTAAAATAAAGAGTGTTATTTCTTTCGAAGTTGTAGTAGTCTCTTGACACTACTAAGTTGTAATATTATAGTGGTAATATTGCTCCATTGGGATATTGTATTTTATCCCGTTAAAATATTTGGTGTCGCTGTTACTTTCTTGTGTTATTGTTATTTACCGTGGGTATTGTTCCTGGGCGGGATTATTATTTTATTATTCCAAACACTTTTCCTCTGATGCATCATCAACTGGTGTCGTGTTCCCTTGGCATCCCAGTCCTTAATAGAGAGTAAAAACACTATTATTTCTGAAGGAATCCGACCATGTGTACATTGTGGCTGGAGTATTTAAGTTATATTTACTATGTTTCATGTTCTGAAGGTTGATAAGTTCTCTTAATCATGACTATATTTCTGCAAAACCTATTTAGCATCCCTCTCATTGTTTAATACTTGGATGGGCTTCTTTGTGATAGGAGCGGGAAAGGGACCACTTCTCTCAATTTATAACTGAAGGTTTCACTTCCTATTGCAAGAGAAAAAGGAGAGATAAGGTACTTTGTGTGGCAGTTCATTAGTATATTATTCCCTTTCTCATTTGTTGTTTCTGTCAGGCTGGTAAATATTTTCAGTCATTTGCTATACATTGCAAAAGGTATGCCCACTTTATGGTCTTAGAGATAATTTCTTTGAGTTTCTCAGTAAGTTTAAGTTTTTGTGTGTGTGGTGGGGGGGGGGGGGGTTGGGGGGGGGAGGTAGTAATGCTGTACTTAGCTTTTATTTTCTTTTCCTTTTTCACCATTTATGCTCTTACCTTTGTGCTTCTTGATTACTTTTATATCACTTCCTTCATTTTATGAAACTTTTGTGCTAAAGAGATTCTGGCTGCTGTTCGAGTCTAGCGTCCGATGATTAAAAACCTTCTATATCGTTTCCTTATCGAAAAAAGGAAAAATAAAAGAAAAACCTGGAAGTTAGAGAAGTTAAAGAGCTTATATCAACTGCAGACATCAATTTCTTTCAAGAGCTTGTGTGATCTTTGCTGTGGCTCCTGTTTTGCTTATGTCTGTTTGACATATATGTATTTCATGCATGTCTTTGTCCTTTCCCATGTCCTTTTTTTTGGGCCATCAAAATAATGATTCTCATGATTGGCTTTGTAGGTTTATGGCAACAATGTGGAGATTCAAGCACTGTGTGAAATGTATAATCGCCCTATTCATATATACTCTTATAGCACAGGTAACTTTTCTTTTGTTATTCTTTTGTCAAATATCAGTAATGAATCTATGACTACTAGGCAAGCTTCTGTGGACTATGTGTGCGCTGCGCGAATTTAATTTGTGGAATTCACTAATGCAGAACCAATCAATACATTCCATGGTAGTTACAATACAGACAGCCCTCCTATTCGACTCAGCTTTCATCATGGAAATCATTACAACTCTCTTGTTGATCCACATCGACTAACAGTTGGTGCTGGCCTTGGGTTTAGCTCTCTACAAGGGGTAAAATTTCTTATCAATAACCAGTGTTGTGAAAAGCGTGAAGCGAGGAAAAACGACAACCCCCATTTCACGTAAAGCGAAAAGCGAGAAGCGAAGCGCTCGCTTTTTTTAAGTGAAGCGGAATTAAAAAAAAAATTAAAATAAATACTGCATAGACAACACATGTAATTGTAAGCAAATGTTCAATACTTCAATTAAAAAACTAAAGAGTAGCATCAATTAAAGCACAAAATGTGCATCCTATTCTTCTACATAACACATAAGAAAGGCAATAAGAACTAAGAATAAAAGATATAATAATTGGGCAGAAATTTAGGGCAGAAATTGGGCAGAAACTGGAAAAAAATTGGGCAGAATTTTTCTCAAAAAACTTCGCCAGCATTTCGCCGCTTTTTGGACGTTTAGAAAGAAAAAGAAAAAGAAGAAGAAGAAGAATGAAATTAAAAAGTGCAGAACATACCTGAAAGTTGTTGTTGTACTGTTGAAGAAGAACTGAAGAAGAAGAAGAACCCTAGTTTGAAGAAGAGAAATTGCTGCTTGAAGTTAATGAAGAAGAGAGGAAGAAATCGTTGCTTTTGTGAGAACCCTAGTTTCTCGCTAGTTTAATCTCGCTGCTGAAGAGTCCAGAGTAAATAGAATGCAATGTTTTTAATTAAATAGGGCTTTGGGTATTTTAATTTAAAAAGCGTCCCCTTCCCTCGCTTCTTCTCGCTGTCACCGCTTCTCGCTTTTTACCGAGAAGCGGTCGCCTTTTTTACTAGAGTCGCTTTTAATGGCAGAAGCGCTGACCCTCCGCTCGGCTTCGCTTCTCGCTTAAAGCGAGGAAGCGGTCGTTTTTCTTATCACTGCTACAAGCTGGCATGATGTTTACTTTCTGTTGCTGTTGAAACTAGTGAAACTTCATCGGCTGTGTGCCTACAGCTCTTGGGTGTTGACTTATATGGGTCGTGTTATTTTTTTTTTATTTGTCAGCTAAAGCATCTAGTAGGTCTGTTTTCCATCCTTACCTTCTGATTTTTTTTATTTTTTATTTTTGGTATAGAGGAACCTTGATAAGGATCAGGTCAAAGCAGCAATAAAAGCTCAACAGGATCAGCAAATTGATAATTTGAGTTACCTTAAAACTCGTGAACTGAATTACTTTCGCAGACCGGGCAATCATTTTTCGTGTTATGTTAAATGGTTCAATTCAGGCACTTCTAGCAGAAGGACGCTTTTATTCTGATCTTGAGCTCACCGAAAAGGAGATTGAACACATGGTAATGGAAGCTTCTAGGGCCGAGTATATTGCCAATGACAAATTCAGGCAGCAGCTTGGTTGTCGAGAATCTTCCACTACTAGCGCTGAACCATCATCATCAGGAGTTAGTAAGTTCGAGCCGACACTCCATTTGGGAATTGGCATTCATGAACAATACATGATTCTTTTGTTTGTTCTTCTATTGTGATAGAATCAACTGGTTATGGTCTTGCAGGGTCATCGGGAAGTGGAGCGAAGCAAGAAGGTGGGGGGCGAGAAGTTCTTAGTGACTGCATCCAGATTATGCTGTCGATGGGATTTAGTTATGCACGAGTAATAGAGGCTTATAGCATATTCGGGGACGATGTGGATTCAATGGTATGTTATCTCCTTGAAGCCAGCATAGCAGCAGACGTAACCGAATGAGGAAAAAACAAGAAAGAGTTGCAATGAGATTCTAGTTTCTATTTTCTCTCTCTATTAGTATAGAGCTTTGCCTCTGGAAACCTCGAACGCACTATTTTCAGCCTTAAATCTACCATCGAAGTGTTTCGTAAAGCTTGATCTTCTTCCTTTGCATCTCTATGAAACAATCACTACAACATTATGCATATACAGCTACGAAGTATGTTGTAGCTAAACATGAAAATTTTCATGGCTAAACACTTTAGCTACAATAATTTTTTCCGTAGCATCCGTAGCTAGATGTAGCGTAACTAAAAGTTAGCTACAAACTTTAACATTTCATGGCTAAGGATTAATACTTATTGCTACAAGAATTTTTGTGATGTGGCTATATTAATAAAACTTTTTGCCACAAAGAATATATATTTATAGCTAATAATTTTATCATTTGCCACGATAAATTAACGTTGTAGCTATCTTCCATACTTTAGATACAAAGGGATATACTATGTCAAAAGGTGTTATTTATTTAGCTACAAAATGGCAAAAGGTGTTATTTATTTAGCTACAAAATTCAAGCACGTAGCTATGCTCTCATATTAGATTTATATTATAGCATTTATATTTATCTACCAACCAATAATTTTATGGCTATAAATCGTCAAATATCCACGATTAAATATTTTATTATATTTTGTTTGGTGAATAGATTTTTATACATTTTATTTTTATTGATCAAAAATTAATTTATTAAAATTTTCNAGAATGTTGTGCCTTTATCAACAATTGTACTGCTTCAGTGCATGTAAAGATAACATGCTCAAGCTATCACCAAATTTTCAACCAACCAAAAAATACGGGAAAAAAAACAAACAACATGCTCAAGCAATCCAACAATAGCATCATTTATTTGAACTAAGCACATCTCCAGGCAACGAAAAATGGTAGAAGACTACTATTCATCCAAAAACAGAATTTCCATACACAAATTGTTCTTTAAGTAATGGATACACTTTATTCTTTGCAGTATACTTTCATCAATTGGTTTTCTTCTATTCATGTACCAACATATTGAGTTAAGGCTCTATACGATATGGGCTTCTTCTACTAAAAGTAACCTACATTTCGTTGATCAACTATCCCCTGCATAATTGGAATCTGCTCCATCTTTTTGTACACTGTAAAGAGTGTAAAAGAGGAAGCTTGGTAGATTTAGAGTGTCTGACCAGGCTTAAAGTTCATTCCTTCCATTATTTTCCTTTATGTTTAAATATTTTTTTCATGTGAAGGTGTGCTGTTGTGTTCTACTGTTAAGATTTAAGGTAATTTTTACCACAAAAAATGTGCGCTATGACAATATGAGCTGCTCACTGAATGCTAGTCACCTTGTGTTATTTATGCACGAAGTAAAGCCACTTTAGTTTTTCTTGCACTGGAGCTTTTTATAATTAATTTTCTCAATTATTGTTAAAGTTTTATTAGTATGCATTCAATGCTTTAGCTTTTATTTTAGGTTACCTAAGATGTTGGTATTAAGCACTTGATTTTCCTCCGCCGACCTCTCCTGAAAGCAACATTACCGTACCTGATTCGCAAGATTCTGAGGCCCAATGGGTTTTGGGTGGCAATTCAGACACACTCTTTCATCTCTCTCTATTTTCGCTGTGGTTTTTCGACTTTATCACTGTTAGCTGATTTGCGTTTTATCTTGGTGAGTTCAGTTCATGCTGTATTATTTCGATTTTTCTTCTTCTAATTTTGTCATAGTTGTTGACGGAGGTAACGGCTGGCCACCGGCTGATTCGCCATGGATGGTGGTTTTGATAACTTCAAAGTTATTTTGGGGAATAGATTATTTCTTTGATTTACTAAAAACCTAGAACAAACCCAGTTAGTATAAAGTAGGTTATCATCGAAATAGCCTTCTGTAAAGTTAGCGTGTCTTCTGCTTCCCTGTTTTTCCATTTGCCTTGAAAATAGGCGACTTTGTTAATAGGTTATTTGGGGTGTTTTTCGCTTTTGGGTTTACTGTTGATTTATGATTAGATTTATGGCATGCAATTGGTTCGTAATATTTGCGCTAATCTTGAAGTCAGGTTCCCCTTTTAAGCCGGCTACCCTCTTTTCAGTCTTTAGACATCTTTGTTTGTTCCTTCTTTGTTTTTGTGGTATATATGATTATCCAATGTCAGTTGGATACATGTAATTATTTTGAAAAAATAATTAAAGATTATGATTGATTAATTTTTATTTTAAGTCCACTGTTTGTAATAAACTGGGTCCACCTGGATAGATGGGATATGAATATTGAAAATTAATCTTATCCGACATCAATAACTTATAATTCCGGCTTAGTTGAGTGGTCAATTTGGGGATTTAGAATTTGATTTTCTGTGTTTAAGATTGATTATTTGTATTTATTTAGTGGCTTTTTAAACAAATACTAATACAATGTTCGAGCCAAAGTTGATGGGTTTAAATTAAGCAATAAGTGATACATTAGAGCCGCACCCGATAAGTTTCTTAGACAATTTTCAACTATATAATAAATAGAGAAAGCCTCTAGAATGTAACTGGTAGGACTTATAGAGCATCAATAACATCATCTAAGCAATCAAAAGTGCCAAAATTTAAGTTGTGTTGGATGTCACTCCTGAGATTACAATGTGCAGCCTAAATTAATTTTTGTCAGGGTTATTAATGGAGGTTAGAGTTATGGATGGCCACAGGTTGATTCATCATGGATGGTGGTTTTGATAACTTGAAAGTTATTATTTCTTTTTTTTTTTTAATTGGTTTTTGGGTGAAGAAAAGCAGCAAGTGAAGTAAACTTATATTTTGATCTTCCCAAAAGGAAAGCATCACAAGAACCCAACCAATAGTTCTATTCCTTCCCAATAATAGTATTATTGTGCTGTCTATTTTCACTTAAAATATAGAAAGGATGACATGTGGCTAGGGATGCGTAGAACATTAGAGTTTCTCACTGATATTTCACGACTCACAAGCTTAGCACATCCGTGACTAATCTGATGTAACTTGTAGTAGTACTTGATTTCGATTTTTTTTGTCTGATACGACTCACAAGATGGGGTATGGATATTGAAAATTAATCTTTTTGCTGTACCAACAATGTACCTCTTTTTGCTGCCCTTAGTCACACATCTCCGCGAATTGGGTGGCCAATCCAAAATTTGGGTGGCTTTTCATATTCTGAATGTTGCTTACTCTTTTCTTTGCTTCCACCATTTAAAATAAAGCTAAAGATCTAACAAAAAAGGTACACTAAAGTAACCAGAATATTGAGTCTTGGCTCTTGACATCTGCCTCTTCAAGTGTTTTTAAAGTCATCTTGTTATCTATATTACTTCAAGATCCTTTTGCTTTGTGCTGTCCTCATGTTTCTCTATTCAATTATGCATATTGTATAATTTTTTAGCACACTCTCCTTCCTTTTTCTTTTGGATTGATAGTTGTTCTGCTGAATTCCTTTCTTTTGGTTTTATGTCATCCACAATTAAGAAGAAATATGCAAACTGAAGTATCAACTTTGGCTTAGAGTATGTGTTACAGGAGCTGCTGCACATTACGTGTTTCTTTTTTTCATTTTTTGTTTAAGTTTCTCATTTCTGGTATACAAAGAGTAGTAAATTATTTATTTTAAGAACCAGTAATTTCAGCTGTACAATATTAACAACTAAGACTACATTTAAGTGTACATGGATAGCGAAATTTAGAAGTTAAAACTTACGAAAATATCAGTTTATCCTTCAATGGAAATAATATTGTTCTTACAGTACATTATCCTCTTCCATAGAGGCTTCCCGCAACAGTTGAAGCTACAGGTGCTCCCCGAACAGCTGGTATACAGAGATAAAATGTGTTGCAAAAAGTATACAGTGCAATAACATGATAATTGCTCAGTCATAGCTTAAAGCCCCATAAAAAACATAAGAAAGCTCACTCTTGTGATGAATGCGAATTATCTACTATTTTCTTCAATTGGAGATGTGATTATATGAAATAAATGTGCGTACTGCTGTATTGTTTGTGCATCCTATTTGTTTTTTGGTACCTTTCGCTCATCTGAGATGTGCTGATGTAAGCTTTAGTGTTACCAATGGTGTGTGTTATTACATGTGTTTTGAGAATGATATTGGAAGTTGATCATTAATAAGATATAAATATGTAACGACCCAACTGATCGTTTTGAGTATCTGCACTTCGCTCGGTGATTTAGAACCAAACTCTGTATTTCGAAGCCTTTAGAGCCTCATGCTATCCTTCTTTGATTTGCGTGTGCAGTCCGGATATTGACCCGGGAGGCTTATATGCTAAAAAAACTAATAAAACTAAATTTTTTGCCTAAAAAGTTAATTTTAGTTGATTTCGGTCAACGTTTTGAGTAAATAGACCCGGACCCGTATCTTGACGGTCCCTATAGGTCCGTATTGAAATATGAGATCTGGGCGTATGCCCGAAATCGAATTCTGAGATCCCTAGCTTGAGTTATGAATTTTTATTGAAAATTAAAAGTCTGAAAAATCTAATGTTCTTAAGAATTGATTGAATGTTTGGCATTGTTGATATCGGGTCCGTATTTTGGTTTTGGAGCCCGTTACAGGTCCAATATAATATTTTTGACTTATTTGTGAAATTTGGTGGGAAACGGAGTCGGTTTGACGTGATTCGGACGTCCGGTGGTAAAATTAGAGATTTCAAAGCTTTCTTGAAAATTTCATTTGATTTGGAGTCCCGAGGGGCTTGGGTGTATTTTAGGATCATTGGTTGAGAGACTAGTAAAGTTAAGAAATTTGGGAGTTTGGCCATGGTTAATATCGGGTTAAGACAACCTCTTTTTAGTGTTGTGAGTGCGCGAGTAGGTCCGTAGCGTGTTTTATGATTGAAATTCATATATGGTTTGTGTCCTGGAGGTTCCGGATGAGTTTTAGGGTGGTTTCAGATCATTTCGGAGAAGTTTGGGTTTTGCTGGGTTCTGGTGCTACACTGTTCATTCGCAATTGCGAACCTTTTACGGCAATTGCGAAAACACTGTTCATTCGCAATTGCGAACCTTTTATGGCAGTTGCAAAAACACTGTTCATTTGCAATTGCGATAACACTGTTCATCCGCAATTGCCAACCATATACGGCAATTGCAAAAACACTGTTCACTTCACAAATGCAAGTTTTGTTCGCAAATGCGACATCTGCATCCTATTAAGTGCTGAGAATTCCGAGTTTTGCTTCATTTTTCATATTTTTGAACCCTAGCTTCGAGGTGAGGCAATTTTGAGAGGGGATTTTCATGCCAAATCATAGGGTAAGTATCCTTAGTCAATTTTCAACTATATTTCATGATTTTATACAAGATTTAACATCGAATTCATGGGAAAACTATGAAAAAATATGGGGATTTTGTCAAAGTTTTGAAAAATGAAAATTTGAGATTTTAGAGTCAAATAAGACCCGGATTTGAAAACAAAATACATATTTGGACTCGTAGGCTATGGGTAGTCAAAACCTACCTTTGGACCCGGGTTTTGACCGGGCGGGCCCAGGGTTTGACTTTTATTGACTTTTTTGAAATTGAATAAACATCATAACTTTATTAATTGAAATTGTTTTCTCTTGCATTGTGTGGTGTATTCAAGTCGTCATTTGCTAGATTGAGTCGAGCGGAGGGGAATTTGTAGAGGAAACGGCTAAGTTGAGTGTTGAGTTAGCCGGATCGAGGTAAGTGTTTTGCCTAACTTTGTTGAGGGAATTTTTCCTCCTATTTGTCATTGTTTGCGGGGGTGATACATATATGAGGTGACGAGCGTATATGTATGTGCCAGGGTTAATCATGCTCGGGGGTTGGATTATGTTACATTTATGTTTGTAGAATTTCGTGACCTCTTGCTTCATGCCTTACTTGACTCTTAGATACCAAGAACAAGATATTAAATGATAGAAATCAAGACTTAGCTTATTATAACTTGATCAGAATTGACTTAAATTCTGAAAATACATTGATATGTCTAATTCGGTTATCTCCATGCGAAATCATTACTACATTACTGTGGCCGATATTCTTGAGATACTAGACTATATAATTGTGTTGTGGATCATTTGTGAGATTTGTGGTAGTATTTGAATAATACAGTTCTTGAAGGTTGTTGGATCATTGTTGACTTGGAAGGTTGTGGTTGGGAATTGTTTGGAATATCTGTTAAAACACTCTCCTTGATGTCATTTATGCTTCTTGCCTTGTTTGTCATTGTTATACATATGTTTGGTAAGGAAGAGTGTAAAGCACGAAGGGTAATGCTGTGCCATTGTTTATACATTATCATGTGAGGGAGAGTGTAAAGCACGAAGGGCACGAAGGGTGATGCCGTTCCATATTATTGAGCGTAAAAGCACGAAGGGTGATGCCGTGCCATTTCATATATATTGTTATGCTTGTATGTTATTGTGAGGTCATGGCACGAAGGGTGTTTCCGTGTAGGTAAGGACGAGGGACATGAATTATGATGTGATATTTGTTTCCTGTGCATACATTTGTGCCCTTACCTTGAGATGTTATTGTCGCAATTAAATATTCTTAGTGATATGTTGTTATTGTCCCGTACTTGACCTCTATCTCAATTGTTGTTGTGTTGTCCATGTCTTTTACTTGCATATGCCATGCCTATTTCCCGCGTTGAAATTATACTCATGTCATACCTATTCTGTAGCAACCTAGTTTAATCATTCCATCATGCCAGTCATTCATGCCCTTACTTGTTAACTTGTAAATATCACGTGTTTCCTTCTTATTTGTCATATTTATACTTAGGCCTCCAATATACTAGTTAATCGACATTGATACCCCCCTTGCTTTCCAATTGTTGTTATTACTCACGTGCTTTCCATTTAGTCCTTTACTGTTGTCCACATATATATATCCTGGTCCATTGTTGTTACTTGTGTATTTCCTACTTTGTAATTCCTATTTTTGTATTTTCGTCATATGGTTGGTTCTGTTATACGTTTATTTGGAAGGATGAGTTGAACGCATGAAGGGTGTTGCCGTGCTAATTGAATTGTACATAAATTTATTTATACATAGTGGGGATGAGATAAAAGTACGAAGGGTGTTACCGTGCCATGTGATTTGATATTTTGGATATACTTCTCATACTAGGAAAGATCGTAAATCTTCCACTGTGGTTCCTTTTAGTAATTATTGACTGTCTCGCCGAGTTGTATATAATACCTTTATCTATTATGCTTTGAACTGCTTTACTGCTAATCCAATATACATGTTATAACAATAAGCATCTTTTAACTAAAAGCCTCGTCACTACTTCGACGAGGTTAGACAAAATACTTACTAGTACATGGGGTCGGTTGTACTGATACTGCACATTGCGTGCAGATTTTGGATCGGAGCTGTTGGTGACATCGGTGCTGGTTCGAAAGATGTTCGTGGGTTTAGATATAGCTGCTACTTGTCCTTGGTGACTTAGGTTATTGCTAATCTGTTTATGTTACCTTCAAACATAACGTGTATTTATTTGTATCTGTTTTGAAATTCTAAATCTTAGAAGCTCGTGATTCGTACTACCAGGTCTTGGGTAAATTTATAAATGTTCAGTTTTCTATTTTTTATTCTCTTATAATCTCAGTTGAATTATATTTTCTGTTAGTTGGCTTACCTAACGAAGTGAGTTAGGTGCCATCACGACTTGTGATTTTTGGGTCGTGACAGAATATACAAGAGGTGAAGGTTTGCTTTTGCAGTTAACCTTTGTGGGTGAAGAACTAATATTTTCTTGTACATTTGTATTATATTTTTAACTTGTCTGTATTAATATTTTGGTAACATCATTTTATGATTACATAAATATATATAGGAGACAAATATCCAGACAATACTTCTCGATGAACATGATGTGGAAATATATATTAGAACAAAACAAAAGCTACTACATCATAAATGGATGTGAATGATCATATTACATATTTTAAAATTACAAGTACATAATAATATTATCTACCTTAGTTAAATTGATTATTTTTGCCTGTTTAGAAGAGTTTAAGGTTCAGGATAACTTTACCATTATTTAGTGCTCTGACCGGAAAAATTGATTTTGGATTCAGTTGGTTGACGACATAAAATTACACAGAGCTCTCTCACTTATATAAGAAGTACAAAAATCAAGGTGTGCTACATTGTCACGATCCGGATTTTCCACCATCGGGAGTCGTGATGGCGCCTACTGTTGGAGCTAGGCAAGCCAAACATTTAAACCTTTTCAGATAACAACATAACAATAATAAAATGACGAGTCTTTAAATAATGCGGAAGTCTTTTAAAACATAAATAACTGAAAAACCCAAAATGCGGAAGCTTAACATTTCACTACCCAAGACTGGAGTCGCTATATCACGAACCACTAAAGAGTACTACAAACAAGTCTGAATAAAAAAAATACATAATGTCTGTCTCGGTACAAAGAAACAAACAGAAAATATGGAAAGGGACTTCGGCCTGCGAACGCCAGCTATGCTACCTCGAATGTCCCTGGACTGGAAACTCGCTCCCAGAATGCTACTGCTACTCAAATGCTGCTCCAGCACCTGGATCTGTGCAAAAAGATGCACAGAGTGTAGCATCAGCACAACCGACCCCATGTGCTGGTAAGTGCCTGGCCTAACCCCGGCGAAGTAGTGACGAGGCTAGACAGGACTACCAAACCAACCTGTGCAGTCCAATATATATATATATATATATATATATATATATATATATATATATATATATATATATATATATATATATATATATATATATGCAATAAAAGGGAAGAATACATAAATTAAACAGTTAAGAGGGAGGGAAGCATACTATGGGGGAGTACAGTCCGAATATAAAGTCAACAATTTAAGTAAGGAACAGGGCAATAACAATAATTAATGAGAGCAGGAAAATCAATAGTGCACGGCATCAACCTTCGTGCTTTTACTCTCATTTTCACCAAAAGCAATCAAGTAAAGTGCACGGCATCACCCTTCGTGCTTTCCCTCACATAACTCTCATATCATGGCACGGAATGATCCTTCGTGCAATTACTATCAAATCAGAGCACGGAATGTCCCTTCGTGCATATATAATCAAAACATGGCACGGAATGACCCTTCGTGCAAATATAATCAAAACGTGGCACGGAAAGACCCTTCGTGCAAATATAATCAAAACATGGCACGGAATGACCCTTCGTGCATATATAATCAAAACATGGCACGGAATGTCCCTTCATGCATTACTAATCAAAAACATGGCACGGAATGTCCCTTCGTGCATTAATAATCAAAACATGGCATGGAATGTTCCTTCGTTAAATAATAATCAAAACATGACACGGAATGTTCCTTCGTGCATTAATAATCAAAACATGGCACGGAATGTTCCTTCGTGCATTAATATATTCTCAACACAAATCGTGCACGGCATCAACCTTCGTGCTTTATCACTCTTCCTCACCCAAGCAACAATCACAAACAATGGGGTGAGGGGATAGACAAACAGTAATAGAAGTCCCGGTAAGGGAAAACACAAGTAAACAGCTAAATCCCGGCAAGGGAACAACAACAATAACTTTCACATCCCGACAAGGGAGAAAATCACTATACGAACACAGCCCAGCAAGGGAATAATCACATTTCTTTCTCTTTCTTTCATTTCTTACTCAACAATTACTTTAGCATTCGAGCCAACGCTCCAAAGAGTTCACAAGTCATAATTCTTTCTCATACCCTTCACATTATATAGAAATCATCAATTACACAAGGAAGGGTCACAATAAAATCAAAATAAGCATAACTAAGGACTCACGGTCATGCTAGACACCGGTTTATAGATACTCGTCACCATGCCTATACACCGTACTCAACAATTAGCAACTAGCAAACAATACTCTAATCCTATTCCCTCAAGCCAAAGTTAGATCAAACACTTACCTCGAATGCTCCAAACTCAACTCAATCCTCTAGTATAGCTTTACCCCTCGAATTCACCACCAAACCGCTCGAATCTAATCACAAATTACTCGAATGTATCAACAACTGCTAAGCGAATCAATTTGAATGCATGAAAAATGAATTTCCCAAAGTTTTACTCAAAAATTCCCAAAATGCCCCCGGGCCCACGTGGTCAAAACCCGAGGTTCGAACCAAAAACCGATTACCCTTTCCCCCATGAACTCAGATATGTGAGTTATTTTGGAATCGGACCTCAAATTGAGGTCCAAAACCCCCAAATTTAGGAACCCTAGTTCTACCCTAAATTCCCAAATTCCCCCATTAAAATCTTTGTTTTGAAGTTTGAAATTATGTTTAAGGATGTTAAGGAGTATAGAAAATCAGTTANTATATAATCAAAACATGGCACAGAATGATCCTTCGTGCAATTACAATCAAATCAGAGCACGAAATGTACCTTCGTGCAAATATGATCAAAACATGGCACACGAAGGATCAACGGAATGATCCTTCGTGCAAATATAATCAAAACGTGGCACGGAATGACCCTTCGTGCATATATAATCAAAACATGGCACGGAATGACCCTTCGTGCAAATATAATCAAAATATGGCACGGAATGTCCCTTCGTGCATTACTAATCAAAACGTGGCACGGAATGTTCCTTCGTGCATTAATATATTCTCAACACAAATCGTGCACAGCATCAACCTTCGTGCTTTATCACTCTCCCTCACCCAATCAACAATCACAAACAATGGGGCGAGGGGATAGACAAACAGTAATAGAAGTCCCGGCAAGGGAAAACACAAGTAAACAGCTAAATCCCGGCAAGGGAACAACAACAATAACTTTTACATCCCGACAAGGGAGAAAATGACTATACGAACACAGCCCGGCAAGGGAATAATCACATTTCTCTCTCTTTCTTNTGACACTCTAATCCTATTCCCTCAAGCCAAAGTTAGATCAAACACTTACCTCAAATGCTCCAAACTCGACTCAAGCCTCTAGTATCGTTTTACCCTTCGAATTCACCACCAAACCCCTCGAATCTAGCCACAATTACTTGAGTGTATCAACAAAGGCTAATCTAATAAATTTGAATGCATGAAAAGTGAATATCCCAAAGTTTTACTCAAAATTCCCAAAATGCCCCCGGGTCCACGTGGTCAAAACCCGAGGTTCGAACCAAAACCCGACTACCCATTCCCCCATGAACTCAAATATATAAGTTATTTTGGAATCGGACCCCAAATTGAGGTCCAAAACCCCCAAATTTAGGAACTCTAGTTCTACCCTAAATTCCCAAATTCTCCAATTAAAATCTTTGTTTTGAAGTTGAAATTATGTTTAAAGATGTTAAGGATTAAAGAAAATAAGTTAGAAATCACATACGATTCGTTTTGAAGAAGTAGAATCGTTTGAAAAATCACCTCTTATGTTTTGGGTTTTGAAAAAGTGAAAAATAACTGAAAATCCCGACTTTATATACTGAACTGGAGACCCGGCGCGGACCGCACAAAAATGCCCCGCGGCCGCGCGAGGAAGGTGGGGAACCCACTCTCTGAACCTACCAGCGCAGACCGCACTGATTTGGTGCGCGGCCGCGCTAGTTGGGATGGACCAAAATTCTCATTCTCTGAATCTCCCAACGCGGACCGCGCTGATACGGCACGCGGCCGCGCTGGGCGACCTAGGACTACTGGCCCTCTGAACCTAGCCACGCGGACCGCACAGAAATGCATCGCGGCCGCGCGGCTTCCAGCGCGGACCGCGCGGAAATGACCGCGGCCGCGCTGGGGGCCTGCAACACCTGGACCTGCAAATTTCTGATACTTTTAAGTCTAAGACCCTCCCGGGGTCCACTCAAAACTCACCCGAGCCCTCGGGGCTCCAAACCAGACATGCACATAACTCCAAAAACATCCTACGGACTCATCCGTGCGATCAAATCGCCAAAACAACATCGAATTAGGCCTCAAGACCCATGATTCCTTCCAATTTCCATGAAACATCAAATTTACTGCTTCTAGCTCAAAACACGTCAAATGACGTCCAAATCTAACCAAACTTCACAGCAATTGCTTAACTCACATTTAAGACTTGTGCCGGGTGTCGGAACCAAAATACGAGCCCAACAGCACAGTCTTCTAAACAAATAACACTTTCCAATTCTTTACTTATTTTCAGAAAACAATTTCACGTAAAAATTCATTCCTCGGACTCGGGACCTTGGAATTTGATTCCGGGCACACCCCCAAGTCTCACATTTTCCTACAGACCCTCCGGGACTGTCGAATCACGAGTCCGGGTCTGTTTGCCCAAAACGTTGACCGAAGTCAAACTTAATCAATTAAAGCATCAAAATTTTATTATCTTTCTCACAAATTCATATTTAAACGTTCCGGCTACGCGCCCGGACTGCGCACACAAATTCGAGGCAACCCCAAGTGAGGTTTTCACGGCCTCAGAGATACAGAGTGAGTAGAAATACAGGTGATGGCCCTTTGGGTCGTCACATTCTCCACCTCTAAAACAACCGTTCGTCCTCGAACGGACAAGAGAAAGAAGTACATGAGTCAGGAAAAAGATGGGGATAACGGCTCCGCATATCAGACTCGGACTCCCAAGTCGATGCCTCAGGAGGCTGACCTCTCCACTGAACACGAACAGAAGGAAAACTCTTAGACCTCAACTGATGAACCTGCCGGTCTAGAATAGCTACCGACTCCTCCTCATATGATAGGTCCTTGTCCAACTGGACAGTACTGAAGTCTAACACTTGGGTAGGATCGCCGTGATACCTACGAAGCATAGATACATGGAAAACTGGGTGCACGACTGATAAGCTAGGTGGCAACGCAAGTCTATAAGCCACCTCACCCACTCGATCGAGAATCTCAAACGGGCCGATGTACCTAGGGCTAAGCTTGCCCTTCTTCCCAAATCTCATCACGCCCTTCATAGGCGACAATCAGAGCAATACCCGCTCACCAACCATGAAAGCTACATCTCGAACCTTACGGTCTGCATAACTCTTCTGCCTAGACTGAGCTGAACGAAGCCTCTCCTGAATGATCTTGACCTTATCTAAGGCCTCCTGAACTAAATCTGTACCTAATAACCGAGCCTCTCCCGGTTCAAACCACCCAACCGGCGACCGACACCGCCTACCATACAACGCCTCATAAGGAGCCATCTGAATGCTGGACTGGTAGCTGTTGTTGTAGGCAAACTCCGCTAAAGGCAAGAACTGGTCCCACGAGCCTCCAAAATCAATGACACAGGCTCGGAGCATATCCTCCAATATCTGAATAGTCCTCTCGGACTGGCCGTCCGTCTGAGGGTGGAACGCTGTGCTCAACTGAACCTGGGTGCCCAACTCCTGCTGAACTGCTCTCCAGAAGCGCGAGGTAAACTGCGTACTCCGGTCCGAAATGATAGATGCCGGCACCCCATGAAGGCGAACAATCTCTCGGATGTAGATCTCAGCTAACCTCTCCGATGAATAAGTGGCTGCAACCAGAATAAAATGTGCTGACTTGGTCAGCCTATCAACAATGACCCAAATAGCATCAAACTTCTTCCGAGTCATCGGGAGTCCAGTAACGAAATCCATGGTAATCCTCTCCCACTTCCACTCGGGGAGCTCAATCCTCTGAAACAAACCACCAGGCCTCTGATGCTCATACTTAACCTGCTGACAGTTCAAACATCGAGCCACATATGCAACAATATCCTTCTTCATCCTACGCCACCAATAATGCTGCCGCAAGTCCTGATACATCTTCGCGGCGCCCGGGTGAATAGAATACCGAGAACTATGGGCCTCCGCTAAGATCAACTCTCGAATCCCATCGACATTGGGCACACAAACTCGCCCCTGCAATCTCAAAACACCATCATCATCTAAGGTCACCTTCGTGGCACCTCCACGCTGCACCGTGTCTCTCAGGACACACAAATGGGGATCATCAAACTGCCGATCACGGATACGCTCCAATGATGAAGAACGAGGGACCGTACAAGCTAACACTCTGCTAGGCTCAGAAATGTCCAACCTCACAAATCGATTGGCCAAGGCCTGAATATCCAAAGCAAGCGGTCTCTGGCTGACCGGAATATAAGCAAGACTACCCATACTGGCGGACTTCCTACTCAATGCGTCGGCCACCACATTGGCCTTACCCGGGTGGTATAAGATAGTAACATCATAATCCTTCAGCAACTCCAACCACCTCCTCTGCCTCAGATTCAACTCCTTTTGCTTGAACAAGTACTGAAGACTCTTGTGATCGGTGTACACCTCACACGTCACACCATATAGGTAATGCCTCCAAATCTTCAAAGCATGAACTATGGCTGCCAACTCTAGATCATGAACCGGATAATTCTTCTCGTGGATCTTCAACTGCCTCGAAGCATAAGCAATGACTCTGCCATCCTGCACCAATACTGCACCAAGACCAATACGGGAAGCATCACAATAAACTGTATAAGGCCCTGAGCCTGTGGGCAAAACCAATATCGGTGCCGTAGTCAGAGCTGTCTTGAGCTTCTGAAAGCTCGCCTCACACTCGTCCGACCATCTGAACTGGGCACCCTTCTGGGTCAATCTGGTCATCGGGGCTGCTATGGATGAAAACCCCTCCACGAACCGGCGGTAATAACCTGCTAACCCCAAGAAACTTCGAATCTCAGTCGCTGATGCTGGTCGAGGCCAGTTCTTGACTGCCTCAACCTTCTTCGGGTCCACCTGAATACCCTCTGCTGATACGACATGACCCAGAAATGCAACCGAACTCAACCAGAACTCGCACTTCGAGAACTTAGCATATAACTGACTATCCTTCAGAGTTTGAAGAACCACTCTGAGGTGCTGCTCGTGCTCCTCCTGGCTGCGGGAGTGCACTAGAATATCATCAATAAAGACTATCACGAACAGGTCCAAGTATGGTCTGAACACTCGGTTCATCAACTCCATAAATGCGGCTGGGGCATTGGTCAACCCAAATGACATGACCAGAAACTCATAATGCCCGTACCGAGTGCTGAAAGCTGTCTTAGGGACATCAGACGCCCTAATTCTCAGCTGATGGTAGCCAGATCTCAAGTCTATCTTTGAAAACACCTTCGCACCCTGAAGCTGGTCAAACAAATCATCAATCCTCGGCAGTGGATACTTGTTCTTAATCGTCACTTTGTTCAATTGCCGGTAATCAATGCACATCCTCATCAACCATCCCTTTTCTTCACAAATAACACCGGCGCACCCCAAGGCGAAACGCTGGGTCTGATGAAACCCTTCTCAAGCAAATCCTGCAACTGATCCTTTAACTCTTTCAACTCTGGCGGGGCCATGCGATACGGCGGAATGGAAATGGGCTGAGTGCCCGGAGCCAGATCAATACAAAAATCAATATCCCTGTCGGGCGGCATACCCGGCAGGTCTGAAGGGAAAACCTCGGGGAATTCTCGAACAATAGGAACAGAATCAATAGAAGGGACCTCTGCGCTGGAATCGCGAACATACGCCAGATAAGCTAAACACCCCTTCTCGACCATGCGTCGAGCCTTCACATATGAGATAACACTGCGGGTGGCATGACCTGGGGTCCCTCTCCACTCCAATCGGGGCAAATCGGCAAAGCCAAGGTCACGGTCTTGGCATGACAATCCAAGATAGCATGATACGGGGACAACCAATTCATCCCTAATATAACGTCGAAATCCACCATGTCTAAGAGCAATAAATCAACACGGGTCTCAAGACCCTCAAACACTACCACACAGGAATGATGAACTCGGTCGACCACTATAGAATCACCCACCGGTGTAGATACATAAACAGGGATACCCAAAGCATCACTAGGCATAGCCAGGTAGGGTGCAAAATAGGACGACGCATACGAATATGTAGATCCAAGGTCAAATAGCACTGAAGCATCTCTAATACAAATCAGAATGGTACCTGTAATGCCTGCACCTGAAGACTCAGCCTCTGGCCTGGCTGCTGGCTGGCCTCTACCTCTGGCGACCTGAACTCCACCTCTAAGACCTCTACCTCCACCTCTAACACCTCTACCACCGCCTCTAGCTGGATGAGCAGGCTGTGGAACCTCCGGTGCCTGAATCATAGCACGAGAACTCTGACGCTGGAAGCTGCTATATACTCGAGGGCAATATCTAACAATATGCCTCGGATCACCACAAGCATGGCAAGACCTCGTATGCTGCGGCTGAGCACCCCTCAACATCGGGAAAACCCTCCTGTTGTGACCATACTCACCACACTCATAACACCTACACGAACGCTGCAGCTGAGGGAACTGAGGCTGACCCTGTCGACCTGAATGACCACCTGAAGTACCATGAGTGACCTGGAGAGCTGACTGAAAAGGCCCATGGCCTCTACCATAAGAACCTCTACCTCCTGACGAGGTACCACTGAATCTGCCTGCATGACGGGGCCTCTTATTCGACCCATGACCACCTCCCTGTGCCAGAGTTATCTCAACTCTACGGCCCACATTGGCCGCCTCCTGAAAAGTGATCTCACTCCCGGCCTGAGCCACTATACCCGGCTGACCAGCCACCGCTGGCGGGACCACTAGAAGCAAACCCGCTCGAATGACACCCTCTACAAGGCCTACCAATCGAACTAGAACATCCTGAAGAACCGGGGTGGCAATGAACCCTTCTAGGACCTGAGCTGGGCCCACCGGAACTGCTGGGACGGGAACCTCCTCCTCAAAATCAACCTGAGGCTCCGCCTCTAGGGCTGCTGCTCGGGGCTCGAACTGCTGAGCGGTGGATGAAGAAGCGCGTGTTCTCGCCATCTGCGAAAGAACAGAGTAGAAATTCAACCGGTGTTTGAGAAACAGAACCGCACGACAAGAAAGAATGAATGTGAAGTTTTTCCTAACTCTGTAGCCTCTGGGGGATAAATATAGACGTCTCCGTACCGATCCCTCAGACTCTACCAAGTTTGTCCGTGAGTAGCGAGACCTATGTAACCTAGAGCTCTGATACCAACTTGTCACGACCCGGATTTCCCACCATCGGGAGTCGTGATGGCGCCTACTGTTGCAGCTAGGCAAGCCAAACATTTAAACCTTTTCATATAACAACATAACAATAATAAAATGACGAGTCTTTAAATAATGCGGAAGTCTTTTAAAACATAAATAACTGAAAAACCCAAAATGCGGAAGCTTAACATTTCACTACCCAAGACTGGAGTCACTGTCTCACGAACCACTAAAGAGTACTACAAACAAGTCTGAATAAAAAAAAATACATAATGTCTGTCTCGGTACAAAGAAACAAACAGAAAATATGGAAAGGGACTTCGACCTGCGAACGCCAGTTAGGCTACCTCGAATGTCCCTGGACTGGAAACTCCCTCCCAGAATGCTACTGCTACTCAAATGCTGCTCCAACACCTGGATCTGTGCAAAAAGATGCACAAAGTGTAGCACCAGCACAACCGACCCCATGTGCTGGTAAGTGCCTGGCCTAACCCCGGCGAAGTAGTGACGAGGCTAGACAGGACTACCTAACCAACCCGTGCAGTCCAATATATATATATATATATGCAATAAAAGGGAAGAATACATAAATTAAACAGTTAAGAGGGAGGGAAGCATACTATGGGGGAGTACAGTCCGAATATAAAGTCAACAATTTAAGTAAGGAACAGGGCAATAACAATAATTAATGAGAGCAGGAAAATCAATAGTTGCACGGCATCAACCTTCGTGCTTTTACTCTCATTCTCACCAAAAGCAATCAAGTAAAGCGCACGGCATCACCCTTCGTGCTTTCCCTCACATAACTCTCATATCATGGCACAGAATGATCCTTCGTGCAATTACAATCAAATCAGAGCACGGAATGTACCTTCGTGCAAATATGATCAAAACATGGCACGGAATGATCCTTCGTGCAAATATAATCAAAACGTGGCACGGAATGACCCTTCGTGCATATATAATCAAAACATGGCACGGAATGACCCTTCGTGCAAATATAATTAAAATATGGCACGGAATGTCTCTTCGTGCATTACTAATCAAAACGTGGCACGGAATGACCCTTCGTGCATATATAATCAAAACATGGCACGGAATAACCCTTCGTGCAAATATAATCAAAATATGGCACGGAATGTCCCTTCGTGCATTAATAATCAAAACGTGGCACGGAACGTTCCTTCGTGCATTAATATATTCTCAACACAAATCGTGCACGGCATCAACCTTCATGCTTTATCACTCTCCCTCATCCAAGCAACAATCACAAACAATGGGGCGAGGGGATAGACAAACAGTAATAGAAGTCCCGGCAAGGGAGAACACAAGTAAACAGCTAAATCCCGGTAAGGGAACAACAACAATAACTTTCACATCCCGACAAGGGAGAAAATCACTATACGAACACAGTCCGGCAAGGGAATAATCACATTTCTCTCTCTTTCTTTCATTTCTTACTCAACAATTACTTTAGCATTCGAGCCAACGCTCCAAAGAGTTCACAAGTCATAATTCTTTCTCCTACCCTTCACATTATATAGAAATCATCAATTATACAAGGAAGGGTCACAACAAAATCAAAATAAGCACAACAAAGGACTCACAGTCATGCTAGACACAAGTGCATAGATACTCGTCACCATGCCTATACACCGTACTCGATCATTTAGCAATTAGCAATTAATAACACTCTAATCCTATTCCCTCAAGCCAAAGTTAGATCAAACACTTACCTCAAATGCTCCAAACTTGACTCAAGCCTCTAGTATCGCTTTACCCTTCGAATTCACCACCAAACCGCTCGAATCTAGTCACAATTACTTGAGTGTATCAACAAAGGCTAATCTAATAAATTTGAATGCATGAAAAGTGAATATCCCAAAGTTTTACTCAAAATTCCCAAAATGCCCCCGGGCCCACGTGGTCAAAACCCGAGGTTCGAACCAAAACCCGACTACCCATTCCCCCATGAACTCAAATATATAAGTTATTTTGGAATCGGACCCCAAATTGAGGTCCAAAACCCCCAAATTTAGGAACCCTAGTTCTACCCTAAATTCCCAAATTCCCCCATTAAAATCTTTGTTTTGAAGTTGAAATTATGTTTAAAGATGTTAAGGAGTAAAGAAAATAAGTTAGAAATCACATACCAATCGTTTTGAAGAAGTAGAATCGTTTGGAAAATCGCCTCTTATGTTTTGGGTTTTGAAAAAGTGAAAAATAACTGAAAATCCCGACTTTATATACTGAACTGGAGACCCGGCGCGGACCGCACAAAAATGCCCCGCGGCCGCGCGAGGAAGGAGGGAAACCCACTCTCTGAACCTACCAGCGCAGACCGTACTGATTTGGTGTGCGGCCGCGCTAGTTGGGATGGACCAAAATTCTCATTCTCTGAATCTCCCAACGCGGACCGCGCTGATACGGCACGCGGCCGCGCTGGGCGACCTAGGAATACTGGCCCTCTGAACCTAGCCACGCGGAACGCACAGAAATGCACCGCGGCCTCGCGGCTTCCAGCGCGGACCGCGCGGAAATGACCGCGGCCGCGCTGGGGGCCTGCAACACCTTGACCTGCAAATTTCTGATACTTTTAAGTCTATGACCCTCCCGGGGTCCACTCAAAACTCACCCGAGCCCTCGGGGCTCCAAACCAGACATGCACATAACTCCAAAAACATCCTACGGACTCATCCGTGGGATCAAATCGCCAAAACAACATTGAATTAGGCCTCAGGACCCATGATTCCTTCCAATTTCCATGAAACATCAAATTTACTGCTTCTAGCTCAAAACACGTCAAATGACGTCCAAATCTAACCAAACTTCACAGCAATTGCTTAACTCACATTTAAGACTTGTGCCGGGCGTCGGAACCAAAATACGAGCCCAACAGTACAGTCTTCTAAACAAATAACACTTTCCAATTCTTTACTTATTTTCAGAAAACAATTTCACGTAAAAATTCATTCCTCGGACTCGGGACCTCGAAATTTGATTCCGGGCACACCCCCAAGTCTCATATTTTCCTACGGACCCTCCGGGACTGTCGAATCACAAGTCTGGGTCCGTTTTCCCAAAACGTTGACCGAAGTCAAACTTAATCAATTAAAACATCAAAATTTTATTATCTTTCTCACAAATTCATATTTAAACGTTCCGGCTACGCACCCGGACTGCTCAACCCGTTCTGGAAGGCTGCTATCGCCATTCCTTCTGATAAATTTGGTAGGCTCATTCTCACCCTGTTAAAACGGGCGAGGAAGTCCATGAGTCCCTCGCCAGGCGATTGCCTAACGACGAATATGTCATTCACCGTAGCTTCCGCCTTTTTAGCCCCTGCATGAGCGTTGACAAACTTGTCGGCCATTTCCTTGAACATTGCTATTAACCGTGCCGGCAGTTGTGAGTACCAGGTTAGGGCTCCCCCTGTTAGGGTTTCGCCGAACTTTTTCAGTAGCACCGATGGAACTTGCTCCTTCAAAAAGATCGTTGCCCTTTACCGCTGTGGCGTAGTGGACAATATGATCTTCTAGGTCTGTAGTGCCATCGTATATCTTCAGGTAAGACGGCATTTTGAAGGTTTTGGGAATGGCATGGGGGGCTGCTTCCTCGCTGTAGGGTTGTTCGACGAATCGACCAACGTCTCATTTCGGTAGCAACTTTGGAGCGCCTGGTATCTTATCGACCCTTTCTTGATGCCTTCATCTGGTCACGGAGTGCCTTGTTTTCGTTTTCCATATCTTTAATTTTCTTTAGAATGGCTGCGAGTGCATCGTTACCTGCATCAGCAGTGGTATAAGTGTTACCTGTTTGGGGGACGGGCTATTCGCCAGTTGTTGTTGTGATATCTACGTGTGCGGTGTTTCTGTTCTCCCTTTGGACGGGTTTGTTGAGTATGTTGTTTAGAGTATTCGTCAGCCACTCTTCCAGTAGTTTTTTCACTGCCGCTGGTGCTTCCTCAGTTATTGACGTGGCACTTTCGTGTGAAGCTGTTACGCTTTTGCGAGGGGGAGGTGAGACACTCCGCCTGGGCGTGGCATTTGGTGTCGCGTTCTCGTTGTCTTCCCTGCCATCCTCGTTGATGGTGTTCAAGATGTTGGTAGTGACACCTACTATCGTTTTCAACCTCGCGTCTTCTTTTCCTGCCATTGTTAGTTTGTACAAACGAGGAAGAGATGTCCTTTTTTTTATGATCTAGAAAGAACTATAGTTTCAAATAAAAAGATCCCCACAGACGGCGCCAAATTGTTTTAGCAAATAATTACTAAACCAATCAAGAATAAATTAATAGGGTGAATCTCAGTTGAACATAATAAATCCTAGACCAAACAAAACAAAATTCTTGTATGATGAATTGGGGTTATGAACATTAAATGGCGAATTTAATGTACTATGATTGGCAAGACATGTGATATCATAAATGTGTAATAAATGCGAGAATGATACTGGTTATAGTGTAAAGGAATCGTCACCCAATGGTTGTGCGATTGGGTGTTTCCTTTCTCTGACGACGTGGAAAGGTAAGTAATCAATCTGTGTTATGGGATCTTGAGACCGGTGGATAAAGATTGAACAACATGTGCCTGAATAAAGAGAATAAGACAACTCTTTCGTATATTCTTCTCTCAGCTTTACAATATGTCTCAGTTCTCAAAAAGGGACGATCCCCATTTGTTCCCCATCTCTTCCTATTTATAAGGGACATTCCCCAAAAACCCTAAAGAGTACAACATAAAGAATATCCAAAGGAATATTCTTCCTGTCTATTTCTCAGTTTAAGTTACCGTTACTATCCTATATCAACTACCTGCGTCTAGTCGTCTGCCTTCATTTGGACGGCCGTCAGTCTCTATGTCGTGGTCAACCCCGTCCCATGCTTTGCTTATCCGTTATCGTGGTTACCAAATTTGGACCTATACAATGATCACGACCGGGGTGTTTTTGAAGTTCGCACCGCTATCCGTCAACACCGGGGGAATAATCTACACGCCGTAAATGAAGCCAGCAGGTTGTGTTATGTGGGAACTGGACCTTCTACCATATGTCGTGCTCACATGCCATGAAGTTCTTTCAACAAACAGGTTTAGGGGCAACTAACTATGTTGATAGGAAATACAGTGTTGCTGCATACGTAAACACATATAGTGGGCAGTTGTAGCCATTGGGCGCTGAGCATTATTGGCCGCCAGAACCATTTAAAATGCTGTGTAACAAGGACCATTTGCGCAAGCTACAAGTGCAAAAGAGAACGCGTATACGGAACCAAATGGATGTTGGTGATACCGTTTAAGCGCGTAAATGTGGCATATGCTCGCAAACAGGACATGACCGTTGTAAATGTCCTTCAGCTAGTTTGGGTGGCGGTGGTAATCCAGCTCCTGGTGCAAGTTCGTCTAATGTACCCAACTATCAAGGATACACCTAGTGTTTTGTGTTCGTAATGTTTTTTGTAATAAGTGTCTATACTTGTTTATGTTGCAAGAAGTATCAAATAAAATTATGTTTCTACAGCCTTGTTCAGTCTTATTGATATTTAACTTTTTTCAGTTGAGTAAATTAATGAATTTCTCCCTCCCGTTCATGTAATAAAAAATAGTATTGGATTAAAAAACGGAAAATTTTAACATTCACTTTCGAGTTTCACTCTAGAATTATTAAAAAACTACACTGTCAGAGGAGGAAGATGTTTGATAAATAAGTGAATATATATAGCGCGATTAAATACTACGTTTTGTGTGTTGTCTTGTCAATCTGAAAAGCTGCCCGACTGCAAAAAGGCTGTTTCGTTTCAGAAAAAATATTTAACACGCCATATATAGCGCGGTTAAATACTACGTTTTGTGTGAATATATATAGCGTGGTTGAATACTATGTTTTGTGTGTTGTCTTGTCGTTCTGAAAGCTGCCCGACTGCGAAAAAGCTATTTTGTATCAGAAAGAATCTTTAACACGCCAAGCATAGCGCGGTTAAATACTACGTTTTGCGTGAATATATATAGAGCGGTTAAATACTACATTTTGTATGTTGCCTTGCCTATAAATAACGGGCGCATTCTAGTTATTTTCTGTGCTTAACAATAACCAATAGCAAAACTATCCATAAAAGCAAGGTTTTTTTTTTACGCTTTAACAAATGTCTGAACGCCTTTATGTACCAAGGAGCGAGTGCAGCAAAAAATGCATCATGAAAGAATGTTGGGATGATGGTGAAGTTGGACGTCGCTACTGGATGTGTGTGGACAAGTTTTATAGGGTTCTCGACGAACCTTTTTGCAATTTTGAGGTATGGATTGATGAACCCTGTCAGCAAGAATGCTACAAACAATCTTTGCAGTTTCTTCATGATTTGACCAAAAAATAGTGGGAATATGAACGAGAATACAAACGAGAAGTTGCGGAGTTGAAGGAGAAACTCAAAGAGGTGGAAGAAGAAAAAAATAAGCTGGAAGAAAAATTTAAGTGGTTGGAGCAGAGAATACTAGGCGGTGGTGACTAAACAATGACATGTATGTGTTGAGTGTAGTAGTATATCTCTATGTTTTCTGTGTCATGTGTTTTCATTAGTTGTACTGAATTTAAGTTATGTTAAGTTTCTATGTTTGTGTTTGTGTTGTAGAGTTGAAATAAAGAAGAAACGGGGTAATAAAAACATAATGCGCATATTATGTAAGCATAAAAAATTGTTGTTATTATTTACATAATTTACATAAAATACAAACAAAGAAAATCAATGTGTCCCACAGCCTGTATGCTTCAATGCAGCCGCTGGCCTGAGGCGAATCCCATCCCGCCCAGATACGCTATCAGGATCATCCTCATCACGTCGCCTCTTTATATGAGGATGCGCTGCAGTATGATCGTTAGTAGTGCTGGCAGGATCGGTAGAAGGGGCCATCGGTCCATCAGCAACCTACAAAATAATAAGTGAGCTCAGTATATAAAAATATATATTAGTAATGTACGTGTTAAGTCAAAAAAAATTCTTACCATGGTCTCATCGGGCTCCTGAATATAAGCATCCGTGGGGTCCTGCTCAGCATCGCACAAAGTGGCCTCCTTGACGGGCTGGGATGAACCCTTAATAAGAAAATTATAAAGTTATTTATGGCGAAGCAATGAGATAAAAACAAATTAAAATTTAATAGTAATAGAAACATACCTGTGCCTGTGAAAGATCCACAGCACCCGTCGACGATGAGCCAAAACTCAGCTGGCACCCACCATCCACATCTCGGGTCGGTCGATCCTCAGCAGCGGTCGATGGGCCTGAAAAGAACTGCTCCCAATATCCGGCAATGCTCGTGCCCGTGATCAACAATGGATCTAATGGGGTCACCTGCGATGCTGCTGGAGTCAGCGCCAGCTGAAGGCTGTACGACGGCATGCTGCTGGGATGCTCGTCTGGCCGAGGGAGGTAACCCGGCAGATTAGCTCCAATATCCTCATCAGGTGCCTCAATGCCCCCTTGCTGGGGACCACCTCCTGGGACAGCACTGCCTCGTCGTCCCCTCGCGCGTAGGACAGGCCTACCCCGATGGTAGTGCTCTGGCACCATATAAGTAGGGACGTGATCTAAGCGCTCGTCCTCTCTAGCTCGATGCAGTGTCCGGGCAGCCAGCTTTGTAACCTGCCGGTCATACTCGTGCAAAGCGACCGCAGGATCGCCGGTATGCTGCGGCATCTGCAGTCCCAACTGGTGGACAAAATATAGACCAATAGCCTGCGCAACGTGTAAAATATAAATTATAGACCGCTATATCACAGTTATAAGTAAGAATACCAAATAACATACCAGTGCCTCGTGCCTCCCGGCGTATGGAACGTACCGACCGCCAGCTCGATAATTGGGGTTCCCGACGAAAAGTCGGGTAACACCGCGGTACCAGGGCATATAATCATGCCCAGTATCCTGCCGACTCGGTGGAGCGGGGGCAAAATCAGCTCTAATCGCTGGTCCCGAGTAAATATGTGATCCTGTAGCCATGCCAAATATTGGCCGTCCACCCTGGTACGATCATCCCGCTGGTAATGTGTGGTCTCCCAGGTGGACGGTGTCGGTACGAGCTGCCGCCTGCCAAACTGGTGAAGTACCCGTCGGTGGCATGATACTCCACAATATCAAGGCAGAACAACGGGACGGAAGAGCCCCACATAAGTCGGCCGGCCGAGCAATAATCGGGCAAGCCAGCTATCAGCGCGTGTTGTATAGCGTCCAGATGAACTATTAAGGAAGAACAAAAAACGTCAATACACGCAACTTGTGTTTGAAGCAAGGACAAGTAAACTTAGATATAAATTTACCTGTGCGCCATCCAGCAAATCCAATATATCCCTGCACAAGGAGAGATTATGCCAAGCCTCGTACTCGCGCGTATGTCCCCGTCGGAGTACCCACCTCCTAGCTAGAGGGAGCAACTCCGGTGGTACATCCGGATCTAATGGTGGTAGAGGTGGCTGCAACTGTAGAAACCGCTCCCAGGCCATAACCTAACATAAAAAGTTGACGTCAAATTTAAGATATATTTTTACTAGGTATGTTAAAATGAATAGAGTATTCGAATATGTTGTCACCTGTAATAGCGGCAAGAATCCAGCAACCTCACACTGGGTGCCCATGCTCGCCCGGCACATGCATCTGTACAAGTAGGCGAGAACAGCAGAGCCCCAGCTATACCAGGGTAAATCATCTAGCCGCTCAAGATGATGAAGAAATCTCAAGCTGACTAGGTTCCCCGAAGTGTTTGGGAACAAGACCCCTCCAAACAACAGGAGTAGCAGCAACCTCGTATATCTATCAACATGATAATCCGGTGTATCATCATCAATCTGAGGATGCAATGCCTCCAACCACAATTGAATAGTCGTCAACGGAAAACGACTGGTCCCATGCAGTACAGTCTCATCCTTTGGCCGAAAAGCAGTGAGCTGCTGCAGCCTGTCCAGGTACTGCACACGTGTCATCTCTCTCATGCCAGCCGGCAGAGAAACGGGCAGTCCATCAACGGGCAGCCGATATAAAACCTCCACGTCCTGCAGTGTGACGGTGGCCTCGCCAATGGGCAGGTGGAATGTGTGCGTCTGCGGTCTCCACCGCTCTATCAGGGCCATGATCAAAGACCAATCAAGCTGCAGCCGCCCGATCTCAATCATCCTGTAAAAACCAGTGTCCCGCAGGCGCGCGGCTACACGGGCATGGAGAACTCTGTCATGCAGAAAGTCCCACATGTCGTCCACTCTCGTGGCGCGGAGAGTCTGGGTCAGTAACTTACCCTCCCATATGTGGGCGGACCTATTATTGCCCTGTAACGAGAGTAGCTCATCGTTGGAAGGTCCGGGATGAATAGGCGACACCTCTATGTCGTTTACTATAAATTAAACAACATTAATTACATGTTAGTTTTATAATTTTATATGTTTGTTTGTGAATTAAATAATTAAAATTTTATAAATAAATATTCACATATGGGTTCCAGACTCGATATTTGGAGCCCAGTAGCACCAATTTATCCTGAATTCTTCTATGTGCTAGTTTTATAATTTTATATGTTAGTTTGTAAATTAAATAATATTTTTTTTATAAATAAATATTCACATATGGGTTCCAAGCTCCATATTTGGAGCCCAGTAGCACCAATTTATCCTGAATTCTTGTATGTGTTAGTTTTATTATAATTTTATATGTTAGTTTGTAAATTAAATAATTAATTTTTATAATTAAATATTCACAAATGGGTTCCAGGCTCGATATTTGGAGCCCAGTAGCACCAATTTATCCTGAACTTTTCTATTTGTTAGTTTTATTATTTTACATGTTAGTTTTATAATTTTATATGTTTGTTTGTAAATTAAATAATTAATTTTTATAATTATATTATATTTAATTATTAAATATTCATATATGGGTTCAAGGCTCGATATTTGCGGTCCAGTAGCACCAAATATATGTTGACTATAATTGGACAGAGTTTGTGTTTGATCTATCAGTTATTTTGACGTATTTTTGAGTGTAAGAGATACTTAAACTACATTTTACTACGCTAAAAGGTACTATATTTTACTACGCTAAAAGGTACTACATTTTACTACGCTAAAAGGTACTACATTATACTACGCTAAAAGGCACAACATTTTACTACGCTAAAAGACATTACATTTTACTACCCTAAAACGCATTCAGATTTACTAGTCATTAAGCAAAAAAATAATTTAAACCAGATAAAACACAACAAATACATTGTAATCGCAAAAATATATATAAAACAGTGGTACTAATTTATTAACATTTTTATTAACAAATAATAATGATTTCACAATTTTTACATGTTTTTTACAACATTAATATCTTAGTTCGGATAAAAATAACATACCAATTTAATCGCAAAAAAAAAACTGTAACGACCCGACCGGTCGTTTTGAGCTCTAGCACGTCGTTCAGCAGTTTGAGGCCATGAGCAGCTTCATTTCAGGTATTATGACTTGTGCGCACGGTCGGAATTGAATTTCCGGGAAGTTCGGAGTTGATTTAGAAAGAGAATTCTCATTTCGAAAGCTTTAAGTTGAGAGGATTGACTAAGATTGGATTTTTTGAGTAAACGACCTCGGAATCGGGATTCGAAGGTTCCAACAGGTTCGTATGATGATTTCGGACTTAGGCGTATGTATGGATCGGGCTTTGGAAGACTCGGGAACGTTTTGGCACCTATTGTGGAAGTTAGCATTTTTGGAAGAATTTCATAAGTTTGGGTTGAAGTGCATTTCAGTGTTATCGTTGTCCGTTTGGGATTCCGAGTCTGGAAATAGCTCCGTATGGTGATTCTGGTGCTGGAGCGCGATCGGAAGTGAATTCGGAGGTCCGTGGGTCATTTTGGAGTCATTTGGCTAAAGATAGGAATTTGAAGGTTTTTGAGAAGTTTGACCGGAAGTGAACTTTTTGATATCCGGGTCGGATTCCGATTCCGGAAGTTGGAGTAGGTCCGTAATGTCGAATATGACTTGTGTGCAAAATTTGAGGTCAATCGGATGTGATCCGATAGGTTTCGGCATCGAATATTGAAGTTTGAATTTCTCAAGTTCATCAAGTTTGATTTGGGGTGTGATTCGTGATTTTAGCGTTGTTTGATATGATTTGAGGCCTCGAGTGAGTTCGTAATGTGTTTTGGGACTGGTTGGCATGATTGGTTGGGGTCCCCGGGGCCTCGGGTGGATTCCGGAGGGTTAGCGGATCAAATTTGGAAATCTGATGAAGGATTGCAGCAGCTGGTAGCCGGTGTAACCGCACCTGCGAGGTTTTAGCAGCAGGTGCGGAGCCGCAAGTGCGGCTTTGTGGTCGCAGAAGCGAGTTTGGGCAAAGCTGGGAGGAACCGCAGATGCGAGACTATTTCCGCATCTGCGAGCCTGCAGGTGCGTGGCAAGCTCCGCAGATGCAAAACGCGTGAGGGGCAGCTGGGTCGCGGGAGCGGAAGGGCACGCGCAGGTGCGAAGGCGCAGGTGCGTTAGAGGGACCGCAGAAGCGGATTTCGCCCAACTTGAAGAGGACCGCACCTGCGATGCATTTTCGCAGGTGCGGCTGGTGCACCACAGGTGCGCAAATGCTAGAGGCAGTGAGGTTCTTTAAATCGGGGGTTGAGTTCATTTCAACCCCATTTCTTCCATTGGAGCCGATTTTTGGAGCAACTTTGAGGTGCCATTTTCACCACCAAGCATAAGGTAAGTGGTTATTTTAGTTCTGAGTTAAATACATGATTGTATATGGATTTGAACATGAAATTAGTGAAAAATGGTGGGTTTTTGGTGGAAGACCTAGAAGTTTATATTTTGGATTTTTACCACGATTTTGGACATGAATTAAGAGTAAATTATATATCTAGGTTTGTGAGGCCATGGGTAAACTTTATCGTCGAAAAATTTCGGAATCCGAGCACGTGAGCTTGAGGGAAATTCTGTCAACTTTTCGATCGGGGTTAGAAATTGTTATAAATTGGATTATTATGAGTACCTGAACATATACTAATGGATTTGGATAATTATTGGCTAGTTTTGGAGCGTTGTGCACCAATTTAAGTCTTCGGAAGGGCGTGGAATGCCGGTTATGGAACTTCGGAGCGAGGTGAGTCTCCTTTCTAACCTTGTAAAGGGAATTGTCCCCATAGGTGAATTAATTGAACATATCTGCTACTATTTGTGGGGGCTACGTACGCCGAGGTGACAAGAGTCCGTGCGTAGCTACTATTATGCCTATGTCCGGGTAGTCTAGAACCCAAAAGCATGCTATACCTGAACTATTTATAATCTTATTGACAACTGAAATTGCCTAAATCATATCGAATTAGTAAAAGAATTTCTAAAAAGGGTTAAACCTCATAAATCGTTAAAAGAGAATTGACTTTTCCTTGGATAAATATTTCTTGATGAATTCTTAGTTGACTGTTTAAATGTGTGTATCTATAAGTACCTGCTTCGCAAGTATGATTCGCGAGCGGGGTAACTCTATTAATTGTATTTGACCGCGTCGCATGTATGATTCGCGAGCGGGGTAATAGATGCATCTATGGTTCGCGCCATTCGACCCTCTGGCAGTGCACATTTTAAATATTATTGAATCGGGCCGTACGACCTCGACATGAGTTACGCATGCTTGTATTGCTTGCCTTGAAATTTATTGGAGTTGATATTGTCACTCCCTGGCTTTTTAATAAGTGTATAATTGATGAAAACGAAATTTGGAAATTACCCTTTGAATAAAGGAATTGATCACTTGTTTCATTCTGTTGAGTTACAACCATGCTTTATAAAAATCCTTTATTTTATTATATTAATTGTGTATCATTATTAGACCACTAGTAAGTGTCGAAGTCGACCTCTCGTCTCTACTTCTTCAAGATTAGGCAGGATACATACTGAGTACACGTTGTTTTCGTACTCATGCTACACTTGTTGTGCATTTTTGTTGCACAGACACCTGTATTTCTAGTGGCTTATTAGGCGTAGCAGCATGGATGATGCGGGGACTAGGTGAGCTGCATTTCTCGAGGCGACCCGCAGCTAGTATGGTCCCTTTCAGCGTATTGCATTTACTTTCTCTAGACTATTTTAGACCGATATTATTCTTATTTCTTAGTTTTATTTTCAACGTTTCTTCTTCTTATAGTTTACACCAAAATTATTCCTTAATTTTACTTCTTCTTTTTTTTTACTTTCTTTCCTTCTTATTTACGGGAGAACGTGTAGGTTTATTTTTTGCACACAAAATAACTATAACAACCATGATTCTAAGAAAGGTAATTTCTATATATCTTAAAATATGATACCAATAAAATTATTTCTTTTATTATAATTTTGTCTGTTATACTTAGGGTCTATCTATTGTTAATAATAAAGAAATTAATTAGTTTCTAAATAAAATGTGAGATTATTTTATTTAGTGTACGGTTGGATTTTACGGTTTCATGATATCACATTGTATACATATTCAGTGATGAAAATTTCAAATAACAATTTGAAATTTTTATCCTAAAGCTACATCACACAAGAGGAAATGTATACAGAAGAACATCATCTATTTTCATCTTTTTACAGCACAACTACAAATACCAAAGGATTTGGGAATTTCCTAAACTTAAACAAAAATCAATCCCATCACTGTTAACAAAATTTTGACATGGGTCCATTATTTGGAAGACTTTCCTCCACGGGACAAATTTTGAGCAAAACGATTGACATTGAATCTGGAATTAGAGGAAAAATCTGTATATACAAAATCTAAACTTAAAGAGTACGTACTATTCTGTTTGCTTACAAGCTGAGCATATTTTTAGGATCCAAACAAACTAATCTACAACTTATCTACAACTTTTATACATTATTTCTACACAGTTAAATACAACTACAATATCATACAACTTAAATACAATTGTTACACAAGTTTTATACAATATGTCTTTTGTATATTTTGTATCTGATTTATACATAGTAAAAACAAATTTCATACAACTAATTATATATTATACAACTTATCTATAATTTTCATACATTATTTCTACTCAGTTATACACAACTACAATATCATACAACTTAAATATAATTTTTATACAATATTGTTCAACTTTCATACAATAGTTAAATAAATAAAAGAAAAATATATAAACAATAGAATACAATTTTTCTACAATTTTACTACAATTTCGTAAATACAATATATATTATGTCTTCTTCTTCTTCTTCTTCTTCTTCTTCTTCTTCTTCTTCTTCTTCTTCTTCTTCTTCTTCTTCTTCTTCGAGATTCAATCTAAAATTCAGCCAAAACCAAATCTAATCTTCCCCAAAACCCCTCAAAATTGAGATATAAACTCCAAACCATATTCCCAATTATTTGCAACAACACCCGATCCAAACAAATAATGATTTTTGAAAACTCAAATTCGAATTCAAAGCTTCAAAGCTTTTTAATGGCTGTCAATGTTGGAATTACTGCTCTCTTTTCCTTTACTTTACATTACTGAAAATAGGGATTGAGAGATAGAGAGATACGTAGAGAGAATTCCCAATTCTTTGCAAAAACATCCAATTCAAACAAATAATATTTTTTGAAAACCCAAATTCGAATCAAAGCTTCAAAGCTTTTTAATGGTTGTCAATGGTGGAATCGTGGGTGGGTGCAAGATACGTGGGGGAGGGGGGTGGGATGTGGAGAGAGAAACGTGGGGGAGTGGAAGATATGTTAGAGTAATTTTAGGACACTAATTATTATCATTAATTCCCTTAAAATGTACATAAATGGTAATTGGGTATATAAAATATAATTATAGTAAAACTTGAGTAGGGAGGGTAATATAGTTTCATATAATGTATTGGAATGTAAAAATTCCTTTCCAAAAAGTTGGCCCATTTGATCAATCATCTCAAATACTCCTAAGAAATTTTTACCTTCCTATACCATATATGAAACTTTATTACCCTCAATGTTTAAAGTTTGTGTTTATTACATTTCAGCATACCAAATTACCATTTATATACCATAATTAATTTAGAGGTATAATTAATTGGCAGTTTTTTACTCCTTAATTAAAAGTGTCCATATATCCCACGTTTCTCTCTCCCCTTAATTCCTAAGATTTGAAGAGCGCAGTTTTTGCTGTTCGTCATTGCTGATCTTCAACCCTCCCACTCTGATCGGCGTCATTCACCCCTTCCCTTTCACTTTCTCGTCTCACACCCACTACACACATACGCATCTCACCATCCAAAAGTTCTCTCTGAATTCACATTTAAAAATCAGATCTAAAAACTAATGAGCTCTGAATAAAGGAGAACAGTAGAGCTTTTCCAGTGTGAATTTTATCCAAAAATAAATCAAAGTTGTATTTATTTTTCTATTGAGTCAAAGAGATCCTCTCCAATGTTTCTCCTGGGCTTTTTGAGCTGATTTTGTCAAGGAATTGAAGCTGTGTTTTGATGTTCGTCATTGCTGATCTTCAACCCTCGTTAGCCTTCATTTGGAATTGTGCTGAAGTCGTGACTAGCCAATTTGCGCTGTGTGTTCCATCGCTCGCCGTCTACGTTGAAGATCCCCACACCGATAAAATCGCCTAATATCTCTGTAAATGGCTGGCCTTTTGGATAATTAATAAAGTCCGTTTTGAGAATGTGCTCAACGTTAGTTGCATTGGCTGTGATTATAGTTCGAGGAGCGCCAAAGCGTTGAACTAGAATGGTTTGAGTGGGCGACTCAGACAAAAGTTCAGTGTACCAATCCAATAAACGGTGACGATTTTTGTAGATGAAGAGCAAATTTTGTTGTCAACATTTTTTTTCACATAAGATTGTAGTTTAATTGTAGTATAAATGTAGTAATTTTGTAGATATCCTTAAAAACAATACAACTTTATACAATACTTAAACTGATTTGTAGTTTATTTGTAGAAATTTTATCTACAAGATATCTACAAACTGGATACATTGAATTTTAATATCCCAATTCCCATTTCAATTGTAGCATAATTGGCATTTTCGACATAATTGTAGAAGATTTGTAGAAGTTAGCATACCATTTGCCTACCAATAATCTTCAAACTATCTACATTGTGTGAAGACTCAATGTAGTTATTGTATATAAATTTTGTAATTTTTTATCATAATTTTTAGATGTTTACCTCCAAGTTCTATGTAATATTTGTATATAACTATCAGTTGAATATAAATTACACAACAAAAAATAAGAAATAAATACTCCAATCGTAGAAATGTGTTATCCGCAATTAATCTGCAAATTGTCTACAAAATTTTACAAAAACTACAAATTAACTACATTTAACCTACACTATAACTACAATCAGGAAACAATTTACACATGGAAGTTCTTCAAGTTAGAATTGGTCACAGCTACATTTCTTGTTTTCTAGACACACAATGTACCGCTTCACACCATCCAACACAGTATGTATATGATCTGTTGAAGCCCTCGCCTATATTTTCAGAACAAACACAAAGAAAAAAAATTTACAATATTAAAAATATAGTATCTACAATATATCTACATTTTATCTACAATATATCTACAAATTAACTCCAAACTATAAGTAAACTACAATTTGTCTACAATTTATCTACAATCTGGAGACACTGTATATTAAAATATTTTTTTCCTGCACCAAATAAAGAAATTGTAGTCAAATTATAGATATATGTAGTAAATTTGTAGATAATATCATAAAACTAAAATTTCACAAATTTGGACATGATTTGTTGTTGTTGATGATGTTTTTTTGGATTTCTAGATTGAGAGAAGAAAAGATGAAGAAGAGATATATATATGAGCGACAATTTGATAGAAGAAATGACGAAGAACAGATTTTTTTTAACTTTGAGGTTTTGAAACTCGAAAATTTGAATTGTTCGTTCTTTTTTTTTTTCGAGAATTTGAATTGTAGTTCTGGAGAAAAATACGCAGATGAGAAATCTCCTTTCCCTTTTTAAGTGGATAAGTTATAAAGATGATTATGCACATCATTACGCCCTTGGATTTTCCACCTGGAATTCACTGATGTGAGAATCTCACCAAATCCTTTAACGGCGAATTCATGGATAGCTCGACTTAGTAATTTTGAGATTTTGGAAGACTCAAATTGATCTCTTTTCTTTTTCCTTTTTTAATTTGTAATTTTTGTTGGCTACTTTTTAGTTCAATCACAAACTTGGAATGCATAAATTATGTACAAAGAGATTTCCACGAAACCTAAGAAAGGAAGGACACACGCCTGCCTATATATCCTTTCCCTTTTTAAAAATTGAATTTAATGTAGAATCAATTAGCACCAAGATTCTCTCCTTAATTTTAGCGCGTTTTTTAGGGAATATTCTGCCCTTTTAATGCCTAATAGTCGAATGGTACAAAATTTGTAGGTAAAACGTGGACTGGACGGGTAATTAACAAACAATGCACATTTTTGGTAATAAGGTTTCATATATGGTATAATTAGGAAAAAATCCCTACTCCTAATAATAGTCAGTCATCTGTCTGAGATGGCTTAGCCCATACAAGGCCCAAGTTCCAAAGTTCGTTAACCCCAAAAGAGATTATTACTTAGGAAAACTATCAGTTTTGTCCATTTATAAGTAGCTCATTATAAAAATTGGCAAATTCATAAAAGGGAAAATTTCACATAAGAACAACTGAGTTATTTACTTTTCAATTTTATAGCCCATATTTCAATTTACAACCAACTAGCCCAAAAATATAGGCTAATACTCAACATTCAACTCCAATAGGTTCTCGGAATTACTATTTAATTTTAAAAAAAAAGATTGCTCAAGTTTTTAAGTTAACTTTCGAATCAGTAACGGTGACTCAAATATTAGTTCAACAAACAAAAGTCACTTGGATAGTGAAAATTAGATTTTTAACAAGCTTAAATATGTGGGTTTAAATTCCAAATTTGATTTTGTGAGAATTTTGGAGTGGGTATTATTTAAACTTGTTAGAAATAGTATAAGGAGGATGTATATGAAATTTGAAGTAATTTAATGGAGATTTGGACTGGTTTTGAACAAGAATTGCAACTGAAAATCGTGGAAGAAGTTCGTCTACAGACGTTTGTATAAAGGTGTATAAAAGTGTATAATAGTGCATAAGATGTGTTTATACACTCGTATACACTATTATACAAGATTATACAAAATTATACAAAAAACTGACTTCGCCTTCTTCCTTGCGTCTTTTCTGAAATTTAACTCAAATCTTGCTCAAATCTACTTCAAATCACTTCAAATTTAAATCTTGAACTCCTTTTGATATTTGAAATCAATGCAACAACACCCAATCCCAACAACTAACAAACTCAAAAATCATATTTTCGAAAGCAAAGCTTTGAATGGCCTTCAATGGTGGACTTCTACTTTTCAATTTTCTTACATTGCAACCAGGTGACACATGCGGAGAAGCAGAAAATACTCAGCCCCTTGAAGCATATGTATAAGATGTTTGAAGAAGAGAGAGTGAAAGCAATGGTTGTGAGAATACGTATTTAACTCCATAGCTTTTAAAAGCAATGATTGTAAGAACACATATTTTGAATTTGTCAGTGCTTTCAAAATATGTACAATATGGGCTAGGTAGGGTAAAACTTAAAAACATGGGCTATTTTTTGTTATGGTATGAAGTCATGTGTATTTTCTTGTAATTCTTTCTTCATAAAATATTACTAATATTAGCAAATATTACTAATATTAGCCAGTTAGCTATTTGTAACCAAAAAAAAAAGCCAATTTTGCGTTCTTCTGAGTGGGTGTTATTAGAATAAATTGGGTACATCTTAAGGAGCTTGAATCTCAGTTTAGGGATGTTTTTGGTGAAGTTTTGAGATGGTTTGAATTGAAAATTCGAAGTAAAAATTGAACATGAAAAAAATGATATGTGTATCACACTGTGTATCATTTGCGTATCACATATGTATCATATTTGTATCAATTGTGTATCACATGTATATCCATGTATACCTGTGTGTGAGATACATGCGTGATACATGTTTGATACATGTGTTGCAGAAGAATTTTGTGAACTCGATTTAATTACGAATTTTGATACAAAACTAGTCCAAATCACCTCCAATCTTCTTCAAATTTTGTATATTGATTTATCTAGATGTTTTCAATGAATTTCAACTATACCCATTGAAAAAAATTCCTTTTTTGCTTAGATTTTTGGAATATTGTATATATTATTTTTGTATTTCATCACCTTATTTGCTACCTGATCCATAAAATTTCCTTCCCGTCTTGCATCTAATGTTTCTAATCACGTTTAAAAATATGGAAGAAGATTTTTGCATGTGATTCTTTGAGTTTTGGTTTTTTAATTTTTATATATGCTTGACTAGTTTTGGTAAGTTTATGACTAATGGCTAGAGGTTGGTAAGTTGAGACTTATTTGGGACATTTGTGTAAGTTTTCCTTTTTTTTTTATCCTCCCTAATCAAGTTTTAACTTAACTAGTATTAGTACCCGCGCAATGCGCGGACATAAATCATGTTAAAATGTGATGTAGGTTGTTTGATCATGTGCAAATAATCTTAAAATATAAACATCTCATATAAAAATTATATAAAATTAGATATTAATTATGAAGTAGGATATAAAATTATTGTTCAAATCTCGTAGTGCATAACCTATTTTTTTTTTTTAAATATTTGTAGCAATCTAACCCCTTGATTTCAGTCTTGCATTACGTTTCGCTATCAATATTAAAGAATACTAAACATATCATGTTGTGATCTGTCTTGGTTGAGCACAATAGATCATATTATTTTAACAAACATATCATATAATATTAAAGAATACTAAACATATCATGTTGTGAATACTAAACATTACGTTTCGCTATCAATATTAAAGAATTCTAAACATATCATGTTGTGATCTGTCTTGGTTGAGCACAATAGATCATATTCTTACTATCACTTTGTTTTTATCTAAAAGTTAAATATGTCTTATGCATCACATTATTTATACACAAATTCTTTTTTCTTTTGTTTTTCTATTATAGTTATTGCATTATTTATTATTTAATATTATTGTACTATCATATAATATTTTATTAGCTTAATAATTAAATTAATGTCTTGCTTATTATTCTTTTAATAGTCTTCAATAAATACAAATATTTTATTCTTGAAATTTGGTATATTTTTATGCTTGTATCCTCTCATTCCGAATTTTTTAGTCAATTAACTTTATTGTAATATTATTAAATATAATTTAATTTTTTAATTTATTGATTTTTAAATTAATTTAATGTATAAGTATTGTCACGACCCAAAATCCACTAAGGATCATGGTGGCGTCGGATACCTCTGCCAGGCAAGCCAACTAAATTATCAATTAAATTCTCTTTTAATACCTTTGAAAATCTAGGATTTTTCCTTCCATTTTTCATAATTAAAACAATCTCTACTTCAATTCAAATAAAGTAATAACTATTAGTACACATCTTTCAAAAAACCATCCCAGAACCCGGTGTCACAAGTGCATGAGCATCTATTGATAAGGAAAATAAAATACAACATCTGTCCGAAATACAATGGGCAGGGAATAAATATAAAAATGCTGAAAGGAACTACACTAGCTGCGAGTCGCCTCGAACAATGCAGCTCACCTAGTCCCAGAATCATCCGCGCTGCTACGCCCAGTAGGCCGCTAGAGGCATATACACCTGTGCAACAAAAATGCACAGAAGTGTAGTATGAGTACGTAATCAACGTGTACTCAATGAGTATCCCGCCTAATCCCGAAGGGGTAGAGACGAGATGGCCAACTCCGACACTAACTAGAGGTCAATTAGCAATATTCTATAAGTGCGAGAATAATCGTGGATTTATATAAAAGTTCTGATTGTGAAGCCAGAAAAACAGGTAAACACCTTCAACAATAAATCAAGGGCTTCTAAAGTCTGTTCTTTATTATCTTATCAGTTTATATCAAGCCACGTAGGGCCAATTCCACATTTACAATTTTTCAAGTAACAGATAGACATGCGCAAATCATGCCGAGGTCGACGGCCCGCTCCAACAGGAATATAAATTTGTGCACTGCCGAGGGTCGAGCGGCACGAACCATAGATGCATCTATTCTCACCGAGGCGTTCGGCCCGTTCCATAAATAAACACATATCCTGCTCGCGAATCATCCATGCGACGCAGGCACACATAAACTACATGCTCGATCAGTCAAATAAGAACTTATCGGGGAATATTTATTCAAATAAAACCAATTCCCCTTTAACAATTTAAGAAATGAAGTTTAATCCTTTTAGAAATCTACTTACTAATTCAATGTGATTTTTAAACAATTCAGGCTATCCATGGGATTCACAATTAATCCACGTACAACATGCTTTTGGGCCCTAACTACCCGGACAATAGTATAATAGTAGCTACGCACGGACTCTCGTCACCTCGTGCGTACGTAGCCCCCACAAATAGGAGCACATAATCAATTACTTCACCTATGGGGTAAATTCCCCCTCACAAGATTAGAAAGGAGACTCATCTCGCTCCGAAGACTCAAAACCGACATTCTACATTCTTCCGAAGGGTCGAACCGATGCCCAAAGCTCCAAAACTAGCCAATGGCGATACAAATCCATTAATATATGCTAAGGTACTCATTACAATCCGATTTATAACAATTCCTAACCCCGATCAAAAAGTTGAACAAAACGCCCTCGGGCCCACGTGCCCGGAATCCAAAATTTTTCGAAGATAAGGTTTACCCATGACCTTAGGAACTCAATTATATAATTTTCTCTTAATTCCATACCCAAAAATCGTGGCTAAATTCCAAGAACACAATATTTCTAGGTCTTCCTCTAACCCTCAATTTTCTACCCATTTTCATACTAAAATCCATACATAATTAACGTATTTAACTCATAATAGGTAGAAATAACTTACCTTAACATTGATGACGAAAATCCCTCTTTGAAGCTCCCCAACAATCGCCCCAAGCCATGAAAAATGAGAGAAATGAACTCCCAATCGCGATTTAAAACAAGCTTCTGCCTCCAGACATTACCGCTTTTGCGGAATTATAGCCGCTTATGCGGCTCCGCTTTTGCGGACAGCAGGCCGCTTCTGCGGCTTCCCTGGCTTAGCACCCTTTTCGCTTCTGCGACCATACCACCGCAGATGCGGTTCCGCTTTTGCGGAGCCTTGACCGCATCTGCGATCCTTCCCCAAGGGCCTCTCTTCCGCTTTTGCGATGCTCCTTCGGCAGATGCGGTTCCGCTTCTGCGGAATTTAGACCGCATCTGCGGTCCTCAAGCTTTGGACCAAAAACCGCACCTGCGGCTCCCCGTTCGCTTCTGCGGTCAACCAACCGCAGAAGCGAAAATACCAGCAACCAGATGCCTTCAGCTCTATTCCAAATTCCAATTTCAATCCGTTAACCACCCGGAATCCACCCAAGGCCTCTGGGACCTCAACCAAACCTACCAACCAATCCCAAAACACATTACGGACTTGCTCGAGTCTTCAAGTCGTATCAAACAAAGCTAAAATCATGAATTACACTCCAATTCAAGCTTTATGAACTTTGAACTTTTCAACTTCTACTTCCGATGTTTAAACCTATCAAATCATGTCCGATTAACCTCAAATTTTGCACACAAGTCATATTTGACATTATGTACCTACTCGAACTTCCGGAATTGGATTCCGACCCCGATACCAAAAAGTCAACCTCCGGTCAAACTTCTCAAAAACCTTCAAATTTCTATCTTTAGCCAAATGGCTCCAAAATGACCTACGGACCTCCGAATTCACTTCCGATCGCGCCTCCAAATCCAGATTCACCATACGGAGCTATTCACAGTCTCGGAATCCCAAACGGACATCGATAACACCGAAATGCTCTTCAAGCTAAACTTATGAAATTTCTTCTAAAATGTTAACTTCCACAATAGGCGCCAAAACGCTCCCGGGTTATCCAAAACCCGAACTGGGCATACGCCCAAGTCCGATATCATCATACGAACCTGCTGGAACCTTTAGATCCTGATTCCGAGGTCGGTTACTCAAAATTCCAATCCTAGATCATTCTTTCAACTTTAAGCTTCTCAAATGAGAATTTTCATTTAAATTTAACTCCAATCTTCCTGAATTTATATTCCGACCATGCTAACAAGTCACAATACCTGAAATGAAGCTGCTCATGGCCTCAGACTGCTGAACGACGCGCTAGGGCTCAAAACGACCGGTCGGGTCGTTACATTCTCTCCCACTTAAACATACGTTCGTCCTCGAACGTGCTGAGAACTACACTGGAGTAGTCTGAAATCACTGTTTAGCACCTCATGCACCTTCCCGTGCTACCACAACTCAGTTGAGCACATCAGCTCGATATGTTTTGAAGGTACTCCCTTTTATTCAAGAAAATGAGCCTTAGAGCCCAATTCCAACATCCAGAATTCTATGCCAGGCCTGTTTCTAACATACGATCACCGTATCAATCACTATACGCTGTACTCAAACATGACTGCATAACTCCGCTGAATTCACACTTTGCATCACTTTACTCATAGGACCACAATAACATTTCTGTTCGAATTAATCGAAATTCCACGAATCCGATGCTCCCATTGTACTCATGACCTACATAGGTCTTACTCTAACTATTACAATACCGCCGCGACGGATGAGATGCCAAAATTCATAACCAACTGCCGAGTCAACCAATCATCGAGTCTATACTTCTGACAAGAAACATTGCCACATTCTGAACCAAATAACGATCTTCGCTCCATAATATACTTTATATAATCAGATTGCACTGATCCTGAATCCCACAATCTCATCCTACCCAGTACGAACTGCTCAGGCAATAAGCCACCCCGAATGCGACCACAAGTCTCATATGACGCCACAATGTGCCAATAGGCCACCAATCCAAACACAACACAAATGAAAATCGAACTCTGGAAGGAATTACCTAGCTCCCGCACTACTACGGACTTTCCTTAGAAAATAGGAAGCAGGACATACCAAATTAGCATATAGAAAACTACACTCATCATCACACCGCTGCGGCGCGCAACCCGATCCAAATAACATACCCATGGCGGCGTGCCACCCGATCCAAATAACATACACATGGCGGCGTGCCACCCGATCCAAATAACATGCCCATGGCGGCGTGCCACCCGATCCACATAACATGCCCATGGCGGCGTGCCACCCGATCCACACATAGATCTCACATAAGGAGATTGCACTACGAGCTAAATCTGCTCATTCCAATAAAAATATCAAATTTTGATCGCAAGCACGCTAAGTGCATAATACCATCCCCACATAGCGCTATAGGCTACAAAACTCAAGCACAACTGAGGTGCGATACAAGATCTAAATCTCAAAAGCCATCCTGCTCACCTAACATCATCGCAACGCGGAACCTCAACACATACACAATTTCTCAGGCCGTCTCAAAACTCACACGGCGCAATGTATCACTTCATGAAATATCTGACAATGAGATGACACCCTGACTACTCCATAAGGAGCGCATTACTGAAATGAACACAACTGGCCTGCCATAAAGCCCAAATTCACATACTTGATTTAAATCTTTAGTCAAACAAGTGGCTACATGCCACACTGGTACAATCTTCCCGTGGAACACGTTCCCATAATCTTCCGAAATAAATAATGGGTCTGCGCATCTAAATCACCGGACGCACTAACGTTGAAAAGCGATCAAGAATCCCTAACCAGGATGCAAAGCCTCTTTCACAACACATCGCTCCCAGGGGACGCTGAATACACTACCAACTTACTTTAATCATTCAACCCTTTCCTTGCTCATCTGAGCCCGTGACATCCTTGTCAACACCAAAATGCAACCTTGATCCTCACTTCGCATCTCCATGCTACTCACTGCACCCAACGTGCCGACATACGATAGAACACGATTTTTCATTATAACTCCGAAATCATTATCATTTTAACAATTCATCATATACGAACTTTTCACTTAACTCACTTCAGGAGATTCATAGAAACACACAGGTAGTTTCCCATAACCGTAAGATATGCAAATCTCTAAATAGTGGTCCAAGCCACCCTAGCCCTTCCGGAATCCGCTTCCACTTAACAAGCCATAACCGAAGAATGCTTTTGAATAACATCAATTACGGTGGCCGACAACCTCACACATACCGCTACAAATCGAACGCATAACTCGATCACGCTGAATGAACGGATCATAGACCCCAACATGCCAAATTCAACTATGGCTAATCAATTACCTTCTTCCAATTTATCCTTGATTGCCTTAAAGATATTACTGATTTCTTCCAACACATAACATACTCCCTCTGCACTCATCCTGAGCGACCTCGAATCACGAGACCATGCTGTCTCAAATCCCACGAACTATTTCATATCTCTCAATGCCATACTGGAAACCAAAACATCACAGAACATTCTGAGTCTCCACTTGTAAGCTGCTGCAAAAGCTTGATTCTCAACTGCACCTATAGGCTCGAAATCATTGGGTATCATATTTTACCTCCTTTTGAGTCCATTAGGACCGTTACTGAGAGCCACCCGCTCTGACTCGTCCCGAATATAATCAACTCCATGAGTCTCCCATCATATGAGTATCCCTTTGGCGAAGAACCCGCCGAATCACTTCCCTTGGAACCCGCATTTATATATAAGGCAAAACCCTGAATCTTTTTCCCACGTCTGAACATGAGCCAATAAGGCCAACCATAACATGCATTTCAACAATTCACTAGCTCGAATTACTACTTATGGTCTTTCTCGTAGCTGAGGTAACCCCTCAATATGATAATAACCAGAAACTTAGCAAGTAGTTAACCATGCAACTCGATCTTAGGCGGTGGGACTCTCCCACTTAGCTTGAAGCCATTATTTCACAAATCCGGAACTCACTCGTCCTTTTTACCTCTTATTGACTTAACCTCGTGCCACCAATTATCAAAATCTCTCGTGATCTTCCTGTAAATCCCCATCTTTCATATTTTGAGTCATCATCCACATTCGAACGACCGATCTCTTTGTTGAACAACCAATATAATTCCTTGCCAAAACTTCACCAACCACGCGACCACTAATCTGCTCACGGGGAATAACCCACCTAGGGGAATCACCTCCCGACATCTTCCCACGCTGCTGCATGGGGTACATCCACTATGACACCAATAGCCCATCCTGAGTCCAAGCTCACCTTCCAGTTGCGGAAGTCCACTCGCCCCTCGCGGACATTAAATGCACGGCAACATCCTTCCAAATTCAGGGTTATGCTGCACCGTCCTCCATTTCAAGCAGCTCCTTGCCGCCATATCAATCTTCTGCCGCCTAATAGCCCATACTTCACATCATACCCGCAGGCTTCAATCACCAATCATTAAAATCCCCAATCCGATCCAAACTTTCTTTAAGGCGCGTAGTCATCCTACTACCAAGCCCATATGCAACCCTCGCCACTCTCCCACTTTGGCGGAACTCATCTCTTTAATTAACCACTCGACCTTGCTCCTCATACTTGGCCTTCTAGAAGTTTAAAACACCACCTGACACTTCCCACATGTCCTTCCTCATACTTTGCTGCTCAATTGTTGCCTTAAATAAAATCTATCTTCGTGGCACTTGAATCCACCATTGCTGCTAACCTTAAACCTTTCCAAAGGTCATCTTTATCGAGCCGTCAACATTAGAAATTCTGATTCGATCTTAAACCACCGCATCATGCGATGTCTGACAGTTGTACCTCCAATATTATTTCACAATATCCTGCCATAAAGGCGAATTGTAGTAGATTATAACACTGACAAGCTTAAAGCGTGCAATTAGGACAACAACACCCCCATATAGAGGAGAACTCCACCATGCTTGCAATTACCACGTTTCATTACTTCCACCAGTCCCCATCTGACCATCCTTAGTTCGATTGACTTTTCCCCTGCCGGGAATAAAATACTGAATCCCTTGATTACGCACTGAGTAAACCTCCCTTCAATTCATTCACTGCCCCGACACATGGGCAACACCCTACCATTACAACAACACTGCGGAATAACCGCTCATAAGCATCATAGCAACCTTTGCCTAGCCTCAAGGCTCTTAGAAGTTCCGTTACTGAGCTGAAGCAATAGAATATCCTTCCAAAAGGCGACTACAATAGTCCAATCAACTATACCGGGCAAAATCATCCCGCACCACATTTGTAGTGCCATTTCAATTCTTCAACTTTCGATTTATAACAAGCGCTCGCGTCGCGTAAGATTGAGTGAGAAGGAATCAAAGGCATACGCCTCAAAGGAATCGAACCGCACGATAAAGAAATCAAGAAGGGAAGTACTCCTAACAGTCCTGCAGCCTCCCGAGGATAAGTACAGACGTCTCCGTACCGATCCGCGAGACTCTACTAGACTTGCTCATGACTCGTGAGACCGACGGGAACCTAGTGCTCTGATACCATGTTGTCACGACCCAAAATCCACTAAGGGTCGTGGTGGCGCCGGACACCTCTGTCAGGCCAGCCAACTAGATTATCAATTAATTCCTCTTTTAATACCTTTGAAAATCTAAGGTTTTTCCTTCCATTTTCATAAATAAAAGTTCACCACTTGAATTAAAATTTAAGTAATAACAATTAGTACAAATCCGTTGAAACCCATCCCAGAAATCCGGTGTCACAAGTACATGAGCAACTACCGATAAGGAAAGTAAAATACAACATCTGTCCGAAATACAGTGGACAAGGAATAAATAATAAACTTCTGAAAGGAACTAAACTGGCTGCGGGTCGTCTCGAACAATGCAGCTCGCCTAGTCCCAGAGTTATCCATGCTGCTACGCTCAGCAGGCTGCTAGAGGTGTGTATACCTGTGCAACAAAAATGCACAGAAGTGTAGTATGAGTACGTAATCAACGTGTACTCAGTGAGTATCCCGCCTAATCCCGAAGGGGTAGAGACGAGATGGCCAACTCCGACACTAACTAGAGGTCAATTAGCAATATTCTATAAGTGCGAGAATAATCGTGGATTTATATAAAAGTTCTGATTGTGAAGCCAGAAAAAAACAGGTAAACACCTTCAACAATAAATCAAGGGCTTCTAAAGTCTGTTCTTTATTATCTTATCAGTTTATATCAAGCCACGTAGGGCCAATTCCACATTTAAAATTTTTCAAGTAACAGATAGACATGCGCAAATCATGCCGAGGTCGACGGCCCGCTCCAACAGGAATATAAATTTGTGCACTGCCGAGGGTCGAGCGGCACGAACCATAGATGCATCTATTCTCACCGAGGCGTTCGGCCCGTTCCATAAATAAACACATATCCTGCTCGCGAATCATCCATGCGACGCAGGCACACATAAACTACATGCTCGATCAGTCAAATAAGAACTTATCGGGGAATATTTATTCAAATAAAACCAATTCCCCTTTAACAATTTAAGAAATGAAGTTTAATCCTTTTAGAAATCTACTTACTAATTCAATGTGATTTTTAAACAATTCAGGCTATCCATGGGATTCACAATTAATCCACGTACAACATGCTTTTGGGCCCTAACTACCCGGACAATAGTATAACAGTAGCTACGCACGGACTCTCGTCACCTCGTGCGTACGTAGCCCCCACAAATAGGAGCACATAATCAATTACTTCACCTATGGGGTAAATTCCCCCTCACAAGATTAGAAAGGAGACTCACCTCGCTCCGAAGACTCAAAACCGGCATTCTACATTCTTCCGAAGGGTCGAACCGACGCCCAAAGCTCCAAAACTAGCCAATGGCGATACAAATCCATTATATATGCTAAGGTACTCATTACAATCCAATTTATAACAATTCCTAACCCCGATCAAAAAGTTGACCAAAACGCCCTCGGGCCCACGTGCCCGGAATCCAAAATTTTTCGAAGATAAGGTTTACCCATGACCTTAGGAACTCAATTATATAATTTTCTCTTAATTCCATACACAAAAATCGTGGCTAAATTCCAAGAACACAATATTTCTAGGTCTTCCTCTAACCCTCAATTTTCTACCCATTTTCATACTAAAATCCATACATAATTAACGTATTTAACTCATAATAGGTAGAAATAACTTACCTTAACATTGTTGACGAAAATCCCTCTTTGAAGCTCCCCAACAATCGCCCCAAGCCATGAAAAATGAGAGAAATGAACTCCCAATCGCGATTTAAAACAAGCTTCTGCCTCCAGACATTTCCGCTTTTGCGGAATTATAGCCGCTTATGCGGCTCCGCTTTTGCGGACAGTAGGCCGCTTCTGCGGCTTCCCTGGCTTAGCTCCCTTTTCGCTTCTGCGACCATACCACTGTAGATGCGGTTCCGCTTTTGCGGAGCCTTGACCGCATCTGCGGTCCTTCCCCAAGGCCCTCTCTTCCGCTTCTGCGATGCCCCTTCCGCAGATGCGGTTCCGCTTCTGCGGAATTTAGACCGCATCTGCGGTCCTCAAGCTTTGGACCAAAAACCGCATTTGCGGCTCCCCGTTTGCTTCTGCGGTGCCGCTTCTGCGGTCAACCAACCGCAGAAGCGAAAATACCAGCAACCAGATGCCTTTAGCTTTCTTCCAAATTCAAATTTCGATCCGTTAACCACCCGAGGCCCCCGGGACCTCAACCAAACCTGCCAACCAATCTCAAAACACATTACGGACTTGCTCGAGGCTTCAAGTCGTATCAAACAACGCTAAAATCATGAATTACACTCCAATTCAAGCTTTATGAACTTTGAACTTTTCAACTTCTACTTCCGATGTTTAAACCTATCAAATCATGTCCGATTAACCTCAAATTTTGCACACAAGTCATATTTGACATTACGGACCTACTCCAACTTCCGAAATTGGATTCCGACCCCGATACCAAAAAGTCAACCTCCGGTCAAACTTCTCAAAAACCTTCAAATTTCTATCTTTAGCCAAATGGCTCCAAAATGACCTACGGACCTCCGAATTCACTTCCGATCGCGCCCCCAAATCCAGAATCACCATACGGAGCTATTCACAGTCTCGGAATCCCAAACGGACATCGATAACACCGAAATGCTCTTCAAGCTAAACTTATGAAATTTCTTCTAAAATGCTAACTTCCACTATAGGCGCCAAAACGCTCCCGGGTTATCCAAAACCCGAACTGGGCATACGCCCAAGTCCGATATCATCATACGAACCTGCTGGAACCTTCAGATCCTGATTCCGAGGTCGTTTACTCAAAATTCCAATCCTAGTTCATTCTTTCAACTTTAAGCTTCTCAAATGAGAATTTTCATTTAAATTTAACTCCGATCTTCCTGAATTTAAATTCCGACCATGCTAACAAGTCACAATACCTGAAATGAAGCTGCTTATGGCCTCAGACTGCTGAACGACGCGCTAGGGCTCAAAACGACCGGTCGGGTCGTTACACTATCTATATCTTTACTTTCCATTCTAGTATTGAGACTCTGTAGTTTCACTTGAGAGATTTGTTATCTTAGACGCTCGTGACTAGTGACACCCCGGTTTGGGCTGTGTCGGGATGGTTTCCCCTTATTGTTATCTATGTTTCCGCAAATTTATTACTATTAAATCATACTTTAAACTGTTTTATGATCATTAACTGCTCCAAAAGGTGTATTGTATTGGTCCGGCTGGCCTTGTCTTCACGAGCCATCACGACCGGGTTCGGGGTTAGGGTCGTGACAAAATAATATCAACAACCCTCATTATTGCAATAAATATTATGAATAGGTACTACTCCCTCCGGTCCATAATAAGTGATTTTTTTTATTTTTTTATTTAGGTCCAAAATAAGTGTCCATTTATATAATCAAGAAAAATTTTAATTTATTTTTCCAAAATTATCCTTATGTACGTATCCCTGAAAAGTCTTTTACTCTTCACATTAAATTATGCTGCAACATTTAATTAAGGGTAGTTTAGTCACACTAACTATTTTTGTCTGGAATTTAGTATTTTCTTAATGGTTGCGCCCAAGGCAAATTGGTCACTCATTGTGGACCGGAGGGAGTAATTAAGAGTACTTTAGTGAATACATCTTTTCTCTAGGAGTTCGTATTTTCTTAAGGGGTATGCCAAAGGCTAAAAAGTCACTTATTATGAATCGGATGGAGTAGACTATAATTATTTTGAATGCCACGTTCAAAGTAAGTGGAAAAATCAAGTATTCAGTTTGGCCAATATTGTTCCTTATCTTTGAGGGTAGGTCTATTTGGTCCCTTAAATATAACCTTGAGCATATTTAGTCCCTTAAGTATGCTAAAGTGGAGCACCTTTTGGTCTCACTGATCACCTTTAGTCTCATTTGTATAATTTTTGTATATTATATATTAGTGAGACTAAAGGTACTCCACTTTAGCATACTTAATTGACTGATATGCTCAGGGTTATATTTGAGGGACCAAAATAGTCCTACCCTCAAAGATAGGAGACAATATTGGTCAAAAACTCCTTCATAGAACACTAGTATTGAAGATCCAAGACCAAGACTTAATTATCCAAGATCTGAGAGCATAAATGGCTTGTAGGTTCCATGGAAATCAAGGCCGCAACCTATAAACTTCAAACATAATCTTAAATCTGCCTCTGATGTGTTTTTTCTTTTTTCTTTTTGATGTATCGAGTCCATTACTCATATGATCACTCAAATATCCGATATTATCTACCAAATTCATGTTTCTTTCGTTTGTAAGCAAAATCACTTAATTATGCCTATAGCATTCAAAAGGTCACTCAACTAGATTTCTCAAACTTTTGATCGCCAAATACCTATTTTACCATCTAAATTATCAACTTTTATCTTTTTTTGTAGCTTTTTAATATAATTATTTTTTTCTCTTTTTAATTTATATTATGAACTTACCTTAGAATAAATAAATTTTATTTATAAATTAAAAAGTAGTACTTAAGCATATATAATGTCGGAATAATAAAATATTGAGCATAGTAGAAAGTTAATTAGAACAATTTTTCGTAATAATAATTTTGATATTAACAAAAATACTCAAAAATTTATTTACACAATTGAGAATGAAAGAAAATAAATGTTTTAAATTATATATTTCATGCAGGTATTATAGAAGATAATTATTTAAAATAAATATATTTTTGTAATATACAATACATATTCTTGAATTGTATGCCCAATTATATTATTATTTAGACATTATATATGCTAGAAAAATATTCTTTTATTTTTTATTTTTTATTTTTAAATAAAATATTTTTGTTCTATAGGTAAGTCCATAATGTTGATTAAAAAGAGAAAAAAAATCATAAAATTTAAAAAGCGAAAATAAGAAGATAAAAGTTGAAAAATGAGTGGGTAAAATAGGTATTTGGCGATCAAATATTTGATAAATTTTGTTGAGTGACCTTCTGAGTGCTATATATATATATATATATATATATATATATATATATATATATATATATATATATATATATATATATATATATATATATATATACACACATATATATATATATATATATATATATATATATATATAAGTGACTTTGTTATTACAAATGAAAGAAAGATGACTTTGGTAGATAATGTCGAATAATTGAGTGATCATTTGAGTAATGGACCCGTTACATTCTCGGCCATTTAGCTGTAATTACAAAGTATTCCATCCGTTCAGTTTTACTTGTCCACTATTGACTTTTGCACACCCCTTAAGAAATAATAAATAAAGTGCATAATTTACCATGATACCCGTATTAATTGATGCATATTTTTAATGAATTGGAGAAAATAATTTGAAATGAGTAATTAATACTATGGGTATAACAGGAAAAAATAAATTATCTTCTCTTGATATATTAAAAGTAATAAGTAAAAGTAAAAATCTACTGGACAAGTAAAAAGTGAACGGAGAGTAGTTCCCAATAGGGGTGTTCATGGTTCGGTTTTGTAACGGCCCGACCGGTCGTTTTTAGAATTCACGCTCCGATCCCCCATTAACTGTTTCCCCTAAGTTCATTTCTGCAATTTTGGTTTGCCGGGACATTCGGTGTTGGGATTCGGAGTGTTTTGGGACACTTAGTCCCTAAATGAGAGCTTAAGAGTTGAAAAATGGTCTGTAATCAGAACAATGTGAAGACGACCTCGGAATGGAAATCCGATGGTTCCGTTAGCTCCGTTAGGTGATTTCGGGGTTGGGAGCGTGTTCGGAATGTATTTTGGAGGCTCGTAGCTCATTTAGGCTTGAAATGCCGAAGTTTGAATTTTTTTTGAAGTTTCCGGTCCGATAGTGAATTTTTGATCCGAGGGTCGGATTGGAATTCCGGAAGTTGCAGTAGCTCAGTCATGTCATTTGGGATGTGTGTGCAAAATTTCAGGTCATTCGAGCGAGGTTTAGTTAGGTTTTTGATCGAAAGTGTGTTTGGTTGGAATTTGAAGTTCTTAGGCTTGAATCTTTGATTAATTCGGGTTTCCGGTGTTGTTTAGGTGTTTTCAAGATTGGTACAGGTTTGAATAAGGTATTAGGTGGTATTGGTACTTTTGGTTGAGGTCCCGGGGGCCTCGGGATGATTTCGGATGGTTAACAGAAGAGTTTTTGAAGTTGAGAAATAGCAGCACTGCTGCTTCTGGTATCTTTCCGCTTCTACGGCTTGGGAATCGCAGAAGCGGCCTTGGTCGTCGCAGAAGCGAGATTAGCCCTCCCTCTCAGGAACCGCAGAAGCGGTGGCTATTCCGCAGAAGCGGAACCGCAAGAGCGTTATGTGTCCGCAGAAGCGGACTCTGGTCCATTAAGTGAAAACCGAAGAAGCGGTTGCTTTTCCGCACATGCGGGACCGCAGAAGCGGTCCCTTGTCCGCAGAAGCGGAAATCCCTGGGCAGAAATAGAAATGTCGAGGGTTTGAGTTCATAAGTTACAAAATCAATTGAGAGCTCGGGAGAGGGCGATTTTGAGTGGGTTTTGAAGAGAAGATTTATTGGGTAACGTTTCTTAATCCCTTCTAGTTATATTTCATTATTTTGTAGTTAAATCCATCATTAAAATTCGAATTTGGGACTAAAATTGGAGGAATTTGGTTAGAACTTCTTAGGCCAAACTTTGGGATTTTGAGTGAGCATTTGACCTCCGATTTGGGAGATTTTTATATGGTCAAACTCGTGAGAATATGAGGGTTCTGAAAATGTAAAAATTATTTGATTCCGAGGCGTTGGCCTGAAGGGTATTTTGGTCATTTCACCTAATTTCATGCCGTAGCCTTGAATTGAATAGTAGAATCAGTTGCTTGAGATGTTATTTACAATTTGTGATTTAATTGAATAGATTTGGATAATTTGGAGTCGAGGTCTCGTGGCAAGAACGTGGTTGCTAGTTGATTTTAGCCGGTTCGAGGTAAGTATCTTGCCTAACCTTGTGTGGGGGACTTCCCCTTAGGATTTGAGTCTTCTTTGTTGATTGTATTCCTTGTACGCGAGGTGACGAGTGCGTGCTCGGATTTATTTGTGGAAAATTGCCCCTTTTAGGCTCTTAGATCCTTATAATCACCGAATATGAAGTTGTTCTTGGTACGATTGAGCTCCCTGTTATTAGTTTCACCTCTACATGACTTACTTGGAATTATTTGCCCTTTTTGGTTATTCTTGTTGCCTAATTGACTTTTACTTGTTTAACTGTAGGCATTTACCCTTCTATAGTCACATTATCATTCCTAACTGCTTGTCTTTATCTGGAAAGCATTATTTCTATCTCTCGTGTAATTAATTGGCCTTAATTGGAAAGAAGTTAGATATCCTATGTTTAGTGGATACTTCCTTAATTGTAATTATTTGATTCATGCTAACTTCCTTGTTGTAGAACTGAGTATTATGGAAGCGTTGTTTCGTATTATCTTTCCCTTGTTGAGTTGTTCTTATCGCGCTTAGTATTTCCCTGTTACAGTTATCCCTTGTACGTTAGTTGTACCGTCTTTTGGTGAACGGAACCTCTTGAGTTGATTCTCTTGCTTTGTTCCTGTATATATATTGTCAGTTGTTGATATTGTGATGCACGAGGTTTCTGTCGTGCGGTTGTTGATATTGTGATGCACGAGGTTTCTGCCATGCAGTTGTTGATACTGTGATGCACGAGGTCTTTGCCGTGCTATTGTTGTCATTGTTGTTTTGCACATGCGGCGTAATAAGGCGGGATATGTTATATGCTTATATGTGGGTTGCGCATGTGGCGGAATAAAGTGGGAACATTGTGATGCACGTGTGGCAAAATAAGGCGGTGCTTATGATGTTACTAATTGCACACGTGGCGTAATAAGGTGGGCTATGTCAGGGGATGATTGTAGAGAATTGTGACGGCCTGTGGAGGCATTCCTATTTGTTTAATAATGTGATTGTGGGTTGCTCACCGGTATGAGCTTTATAGCTTGGAAGTTGTGAGGAAACATCGTACGTGCGGTGCGTCTCCTTTTCGTGTTTACTAGCTGGTAGAATTTTTTTAGAAACATTTGCACAAGCATACACGTAGCTGAACACCCCTATTAGAGGTGAATTCCTCCTGATTTTGCTAAGAGTGGAGGTACGCCCTCGTTTATCCATTATGTTAGTGAGAGTGGCCCTAGTTAGCCAGTTAGTTGTCGGTATGACCATGAGATTAATGGGGCACAGGATGCCAATTGTTAGATTTCAGATGCTGGGTCTTCGCGAGTTGTGGTTTGTCCGAGACTTGGTGAAATTGTGGAAAGAGTTGGATAAGACCTTTGTGAACATCATTGTAGGATATGAGTTATTGACTTGTTTTCCCATTGCTGTGTTGTGACCTTAGGATTTGGATTGTGATTCTGCCGTCATTTCCTATCCTCATTTATTATATCCTCGCTGTTACTTGTTGTATTTCCCCCCCTTATTGTGAATTGTAGCATTCTTGGTCATTCATGCAGTCTTTACATATTTATATGTTATTTCCATTGTTCCTATGATTATACTGTTTATTGACCGTTAGGTGCCTTGACTGTTCCTCGTCACTACTCCACCGAGGTTAGTCTTGATACTTACTGGGCACCGCCGTGGTGTGCTCATGCTACTCTTCTGCACATTTTTGTTGTGCAGATACAGGTACTCCCACTCAATTCTGTCAGCCTTGGAAGGAGGCGTATCGGTAGAGACTTCGAGGTATATCTGCTGCGTCCGCAGACCGAGGAGTCCCTTTCCAGTTTTCTGTAATAAGTATAGCTCTTTCAGCATTTCTCCTTTGTATAGATATTCTTGAGTCAGAGCCTCTTATGTATCCCTTAGCTTGTGATTTGTGAGTTTTCGGATTTTTGGAATTGTTTTAGACTTGTGATATTGAGTTGTACTTGCCATGCGGCATTCAGTACAGTTTCCTTTAGATATTCGATTTGGTTTTTCTCTATTTTTCCGCAAGCCGTCATGACATGTTCACGGTTGGTGAACTAGGGTCGTGACAAGTTGGTATCAGAGCTCTAGGTTCATAGGAGTCGCAGATCACAAGCCGGTTTATTAGAGTCTCGTGGATCGGTACAGAGACGTCTGTACTTATCTGCGAGAGGCTATGTAACCGTTAGGAAAATTTCCATTTCATTTGATTTCCCTGTTGTGCGAGATTTTTGACATCTACAATCCTAAACCTCTATCTTCTACTCTCTCACAGATGGTGAGGACACGTACTACCCGAGGTGATCAGGCACCCACGCCCCTTGCTGCAGCCGTCGGAGGTCGGGGTCGGGGTAGAGTTCAAGGACGCGCACGTGGTGCAGCGAGAGCACCTGCACGAGCTGCCGCCGAGGTACCACCAACATATCCAGGCGGAGCCCAGGCACCTGACATGCCTACTACTACTACTACTCCAGTCCTTCAGGAGACTTTGGCATAGTTCATGAGTATGTACACCACTTTGGCTCAAGCAGGATTGCTTCCCCTTGCTGTAGCCACATCCCAGGCCGGGGGAGGAGCACAGACCCCCGCCGCCCGCACTCCTGAGCAGCGAGCGCATGTTGAGCAGGTCCCAGAGATTATTCCTGCGCCGCCTGCGGCACCAGTTCAGCCCGAGGGCATGGCAGCGACTTCCGAGCAGGAGCAGATGAGACTAGAGAGGTTCAAGAAGTATGATCCTCCGGTGTTCAGTGGATTAGCATCAGACGATGCCTTGGGGTTTCTTGATAAGTGTTACCGTATTCTCCATACTATGGGTATCTCTGGATCGAGCGGGGTTTTTTTCACTACTTTTCAGCTTCGAGGAGCCGCCTATGATTGGTGGCGCACCTATGAGTTAGACAGTCCGGACGAGGCAGCTTCACTGACGTGGACTCAGTTTTCAGATGTGTTTCTGAGAGAGTTTGTTCCTCAGAGCCTCAGGGATGCATGGCGCGCGGAGTTTGAGCATTTGCGCTAGGGTGTTATGACCGTCTCGGAGTATGCTGTCCGTTACACCAGTTTGGCTAGACATGCCTCAGCATTGGTTTCTACTGTTCGCGAGAAGGTTCGCAGGCTCATTGAGGGGCTCATTCCTAGCATCAGGTCCAGCATGGCCCGTGAGTAGGAGATGGATATTCCGTATCAGTAGGTGGTGAATATTGCTAGGAGGATAGAGGGTATACATGCTAGAGAGAGAGAGGCAGGCAGGGTCATGAGAGAGAGAGCAGCCGAGGTCAGGAGAGATAGCTTGAGGAGGGGAGGAGGCCTCGTAGACCGGGGAGGTATACCGGTCCTTATTTTGGAGGCAGGGTGCATCATGGTAGAGGTTTTATGGGTCAGCCAGTTCAGTTCCCGCTTCAGGCTTTGCATGGTGACTCAGGAGCTCATAGGTCTCGGAGTAACCGCATCGCACAGTTCCCACCGCCTCATCAGCAGAGGGGGTGCTTTGAGTGTGGAGATACTAGCCACATGATGAGAGATTGTCCCAGACTTTGGACCGGTGTGTCCTAGCGAGGTATTCAGGCAGGTAGAGGGCGCCCAAGAAGGGGAGGCCCGGCTCGTTGATGTGTTTCATATAATAGGCTTGAGGCCGGTGCGCCAGTTGAATGTCGTTCAGGTACGGATTCGATTTGTTATAGAGGGGCACTATCTGTAGTTCACCACAGTTCTGCTTATCGGGGTGAGTTCCCTTATTTGTTGTTCCATTTATGAGTGCGTTTCATGATTGTACTCTGTCTACGTGATTATTCTGTTGGGAGGTTCTATGAGTGATAGCCGTGTCTATCGTCCGTTCCTAGCTGTTGTCGAGAGTTATGAGGCTAGTAGTAAATTCATGTTGTCTGTTTCGGTAGGTTTGATGTGATCTCTGAGTATTCTTGGTTACGAGTTGTGATTTCTATGCTCCACCGGTGTGGGAGCCAGCCTGTGTTGTAATTGTAGACGGAATTGATCTAGTGAGAGTCTCTAGATGGGTTGATGTGTGCCCTACTTGTGATTCAATAATGAGGGCGGGACCCTCGTGATTTCAGGTGATTTGATATGTTGAGACCGGGTGGTGTACTGCGGTGAGAAGTTATATCAGTATAAGATCATTGTGAGTCTTTTATATGCTTTCATTCTTTCTTGTTAGATGTTTTGTCGATTTGTGTTTTAGAAGAATCTGTGCTAGTTTGATTTGTTTGTTAGTTCCTTATGTGTTTCCTTTCTCATATTCAGTCATTTCCGTTCTATGCTTCTTGAGTTTTAGCTTGTGGGGTGTGTACCCGTTGGTGTTGGCTGAGATTTGGTTATTCGGGTGTTTTGTTATGCGGTTTTCGTGGTTATTGTATCATCGCCAGTGTTGTGGAGGTTTGAAAAGAGTTCCTGTTGAATATGAGGCTTATGGCCGGTACGGATTTGATCTCAGGCAAGTATTGCTATCAGAAATGGTATTGTGGGCCTATGGGTGATGTGTCATGTTGCGTGGTTGTACCCTGTGTGTGTTGGCTTGTATTGAAATAGCTGGTTGAGACTGATACCGGATATGGATTTAGGATCGGGTCTTTTGGAAACGGATGGAAGGTGAGAATTCTGGCTTGAAGGCCTATTGGTATTGTTAGAAAGGTTAAATTTCAGTTGAGATGGTGTCGTCAGGCTTAAGTGGATTGGGGTGACGTGGGATCACCCGCGGGTGTATGTTGGAAGTGCGCACTCAGTGACTTGAAGACTTCAGGTATGTTCTCTATGCTCGTTCGAGGACGAACGAATGTTTAAGTGTGGGAGGATGTAACGACCCAACCGGTCGTTTTAAGAATTCACGCCCCGATCCCCCATTAACTATTTCCCCTAAGTTCATTTCTGCTATTTTGGTTTGCCAGGACATTCGGTGTTGGGATTCGGAGTGTTTTGGGACACTTAGTCCCTAAATGAGAGCTTAAGAGTTGAAAAATGATCCGTAATCAGAACAGTGTGAAGACGACCTCGGAATGGAAATCCGATGGTTCCGTTAGCTCCGTTAGGTGATTTCGGGGTTGGGAGCGTGTTCGGAATGTATTTTGGAGGCTCGTAGCTCATTTAGGCTTGAAATGTCGAAGTTTGAATTTTTTTGAAGTTTCCGGTCCGATAGTGAATTTTTGATCCGAGGGTCGGATTGGAATTCCGGAAGTTACAGTAGCTCCGTCATGTCATTTGGGATGTGTGTGCAAAATTTCAGGTCATTCGGGCGACGTTTGGTTAGGTTTTTGATCGAAAGTGTGTTTGGTTAGAATTTGAAGTTCTTAGGCTTGAATCTTTGATTAATTCGGGTTTCCGGCGTTGTTTAGGTGTTTTCAAGATTGGTACAAGTTTGAATAAAGTATTAGGTGGTATTGGTACTTTTGGTTGAGGTCCCGGGGTCCTCGGGATGATTTCGGGTGGTTAACGGAAGAGTTTTGGAAGTTGAAAAATAGCAGCACTGCTGCTTCTGGTATCTTTCCGCTTCTGCGGCTTGGGAACCGCAGAAGCGGAGCCGTAGAAGCGGCCTTGGTCGTCGCAGAAGCGAGATTAGCCCTCCCTCTCAGGAACCGCAGAAGCGGAACCGCAGGAGCGTTATGTGTCCACAGAAGCGGACTCTGGTCCACTAAGTGAAAACCGTAGAAGCGGTTGCTTTTCCGCACATGCGGGACCGCAGAAGCGGTCCCTTGTCCGCAGAAGCGGAAATCCCTGGGCAGAAATAGAAATGTTGAGGGTTTGAGTTCATAAGTTACAAAATCAATTAAGAGCTCGGGAGAGGGCGATTTTGAGTGGGTTTTGAAGAGAAGATTTATTGGGTAACGTTTCTTAATCCCTTCTAGTTATATTTCATTATTTTGTAGTTAAATCCATCATTAAAATTCGAATTTGGGACTAAAATTGGAGGAATTTGGTTAGAACTTCTTAGGCCAAACTTTGGGATTTTGAGTGAGCATTTGACCTCCGATTTGGGAGATTTTTATATGGTTAGACTCGTGAGA